>NC_069505.1:319192418-319409918 GCF_027579735.1 Bombina bombina
CAGTTTTCAGTACAAAATTACTGGAAAACAAAGCAAAATAGTGCATTTCAATAAAATCTTTACTTCACATAATTTGACATTTTGTCTAGATTATGAGTGGAGCGCTAATTAGCACTCCCAAGCGTGCGTTAACTTCACAAGATGGAAACTTTTTGCGTGCGTCGGGTAACATGCATGTTACAAGATGATAGTAAAGTTTGTGCGCAAGCAAAACTCGGGTAAAGTATTCTCCTCGTAGAAGTCAATGGAGAACAAAGAAGAAAAAAACCTATTGCGCACATATACATACATATACACACACACATATATATATATATATATATATATATATATATATATATATATATATATATATAGATGGATAGATAGATAGATAGATAGATAGATAGATAGATAGATAGATAGATAGATATACACACATACGTGCACATTTAGGGGTAGATTTAATAAGCAGTGGATGATTCTATCTACCCCCCGCAGTTTCCGGTTCGCCAGAAACATACGTTAAGAAGCAGCGGTCGTAAAAGCTACAGTGAATCATGTCAGCTGGCATTTAATAAATTGACCGTCCAGGCATGTCTATGTATGCATTTATATTTGAAAACCCTTTGCAGCCCTATTTTTTAAATATTGTTTTATCAGATAGTGTTTATATGAGTGTAATTGTATTGAGTGTATTTATTTTCTGTTTAATGCAAAAAAAATTCTTCCCCTACCCTTTACTCAAGCTTTCAAGTCACGCTAACCCAACATGCATAAATTGCATCAATTGCACTCGAGTTAAAGTGTTATACTCACGCTATTTCCGGCGCACGCAAAAAGCCAGCATTTATTGTGTGCAAACGATAGTGCTCCACTCGTAATCTAGACCTTTATGGGGAATTCAGTTTTTATTCTAAAGTCCCTTTAAACCCAGTCAAGGAAAATCTTGAAAGACTGATTTGCTCAATTAGCTAAACTAGTTAAATAGATAAGGTGGCAAAATAATGGATTTTCTGACCCCTGTGAATTCACCAGTCAATTAACTTAATAACAGTTCACTAACTACTATAATTAAAATAAAACAATAGGGGCTAGATTACTAGTGGAGCGCTAAATATCGCCATTTGCACTGGTATTACAAGTAAATCGCAATGCGAATGCGAGCTCGCATTCGTATTGCTAGAAAGCATTGAGCTCACAAGAGCGCGCTTCCATAGGCTCCAATGGGAGCCTAGTTCTGAAGCCATTAGAGACGGCATTAAAACCTTGCCCGGCGAAGGGGGTAAGTAGAGCAGAGATAGGCAGCATTTTTAAATAAATATGTATATGAATATCTACATATATATTTATGTGTTACACATAATATATATGTGTAATACATATATTAACACATAAATATATATGTATAAGCATATACATATATATTTACTGGGAACACACAGTTCCTATAGACCGCAATGTAAAGGCACTTTTCAGTGCTGTTTTTTTCTAACACCCCACACCCGCCAACTTTAAATCCCCAAAACTGCCTAGTGCAGTTTTATTTTGTTTTGTTTTTTATAAAAAATTATAATGCCCTCTATTTTTAGGGCATTTGGGACACTTTTAGAAAATTAACCAGAGATCTAATCTCTGGTTAATTTTTGGAGCGCTATTTGATACCGAGAGCTTGCGGTAGCAATAACCAACCACTTGTGAAGGCTGGTTATTTATCGCGCGCCCATAAACGGGCAAATTTGACCATTTACGGGTGCGTAATAAATTAGCGCTCCACTTGTAGTCTAGCCCTAAGTCTCGAACTGCTGCACTCAAAAATAGCCGCTCCATCCTAATCTACCACTTCAGCCTAGTCAGCCTAAGCCAAAATACATCCCTGGTTTCAGCCCTTCAGAAAAACAGACAATTTTATGCATAAAATTTCTAAATAGATCTTAACTAGCGATGGGCGAATGTGTAAATTTCCGAATTTGAATATTAGAACGAATGTTATTACTGAAATTCGAATTACAAATCCGAATGTTGATAAAAAAACGAATATTCTGAAAAATTCTATAATCAAATGCTATTTGCAGTTTTCGAATGTCACTTTCGAATTCGAATGTTTATAATTAGATCAAATGTCCACATTCAAAATTTTCGAATTTAACATTCAATTTAACAAATACTATTCAGAAGTTCAATTGTTCATGTGGTAGGGAATTTAGTAAATTTATACATAATAGATACAAATATATCAATTTGAATGTTTCGATAGAATATTGCATTATTCGAATATTACATTTAAAGAAAGCATTAGAAATACTATTACAAATCGATAAATTTGAATTTTTCTAATGTAATCGTAAAATTTGAAACCGAACATTCGTAAATTGAATGCTAGAATGTTATGTAAATGTACATTCGAATGAACGAATGTGTTAAAATTCGTTTAATTTTTCGAATGTTGCGAAACATTCGCCCATCCCTAATCTTAACCCTGTTAAAAACCAAGTTTGGCTATTTTTGCACAGACATTTAAGACTTAAGGGGGCCGATTTATCAAGCTCCGTATGGAAACAGAAGTTATGAAGCAGCGATCTAAAGTCCGCTGCTCCATAACTTGTCCGCCTGCTCTGAGGCCGCAGACAGAAATCAACCTGATCAAATACGATCTGGTTGATTGACAGCCCCTGCCGCAAATCTGCAGGGGGCGGCATTGCACCAGCAATTCACAAGAACTGCTGGTGCAATGATAAATGCTGACAGCGTATGCTGTCGGCATTTATCGATGTGCAGCAGACATGATACGCTACTTTGTATCATGTCCAATCACACAGTAATAAATATATCCCCTAATCTCATGCATGCTCAGTTCACCAAAACACAAGCACTTCTTAGTTTCATTGAAACATAAAAGGAATAAAAAGGTCTAAATTGAAATGTGCACGGGTGGATTTCAATTTTAAAGGGCCACTAAACCCAAAATCTTTCTTTCATGATTCAGATAGAACATACAAATTTAAACAACATTACAATTTACTTCTATTATTTATTTTGCTTCATTTTTTAGATATCCTTATTTCAAGTAAAAGCAATGCACCTGGGTGAGCCAATCACATGAGGCTTCTATGTGCAGCAACCAATCAGCAGCTACTGAGCATATCTAGATATGCTTTTCAGCAAAGAATATCAAGAGAATAACACAAATTAGATAATAGAAGTAAATTAGAAAGATGTTTAAAAATGCATGCTCTTTCTAAATCATGAAAGAAAAAATGTGGGTGTCATGTCCCTTTAAATTGAAGCATTTTTGCAATATACTTTCATTAGAAAAAATGCTTCTAGTAAAAGTTATTAGTGTTTCTGTGGCATATGCAAATATCCTGTGAGGGGCCATGCACAAGAATTAAAACACTACACATTATTATTATTATTATTATCGGTTATTTGTAGAGCGCCAACAGCGAGTCAGCAGTGGCTTGTATGACACAAAGTCTTCACAGACACAATACACTCCACTGCCTGCTGCTGTCTCATTATTATTATATCTCAGGTATTTGTAGAGCGCCAACAGATTCTGCACGCTCGCTAGCTTAAATACTGATATACAGGCCCTCACAGCATATATGCATATGCCGCTGAACAACAACTTTAACTAGAAGCATTTTTGCTAATGAAAGTACAGTATATTGCCTAAATGCTTCTATTTAACATTGAGATGCACTCATTCACATTTCAATTGTGACCTTTCTATTGCTTTAAAATATTGAAAAAAAGGTTTTAATCTATGAAACATGTTTAAACATAGCATAATAACAGAGGGCTAGATTACGAGTGGCACGCTATCGTTTTTGCGTAAGCGGTTTAGTTTTTTTGCGGCTGTTTGCACACGTTAGATTTCGCTCGTATTACAAGTTGAAAGTAAATGCGAACGCGTGAGTGCTCTGGTTAACCGTTAGGCGAGACAAAAAAAAACTGTCACAAAACACATCAAAAATACATTTAGAAGAACAGTTACACTCATAGTAATACTAATTAAAATGATTTTAAAACAATTGCACAAAATAAATTATAAGGGCTCAAAGATCAACCATCTCTCATCTCTAGAAATGTGTTAGTTATGTTGTTAGAGAGAGCTGCAAAGCATTGTGTTGCTCTAGCAGACAAGGGGTTAATCAGATAAGATATTTTGTTTATTGGGTTAAAGGGACACTAAACCCAATTCTGTCATGATTCAGATAGAGCATGCAATTTTAAGCAACTTTGTAATTTACTTCTATTATCAAATTTTCTTTGTTCTCTTGGTATCTTTATTTAAAAAAATAGTCACCTTAACCCCTTAATGACCACAGCACTTTTCCATTTTCTGTCCGTTTGGGACCAAGGCTATTTTTACATTTTTGCGGTGTTTGTGTTTAGCTGTAATTTTCTTCTTACTCATTTACTGTACCCACACATATTATATACCGTTTTTCTCGCCATTAAATGGACTTTCTAAAGATACCATTATTTTCATCATATCTTATAATTTACTATAAAAAAAATTATAAAATATGAGGAAAAATGGGAAAAACACACTTTTTCTAACTTTGAGCCCCAAAATCTGTTACATATCTACAACCACCAAAAAACACCCATGCTAAATAGTTTCTAAATTTTGTCCTGAGTTTAGAAATACCCAATGTTTACATGTTCTTTACTTTTTTTGCAAGTTATAGGGCACTAAATACAAGTAGCACTTTGCTATTTCCAAACCATTTTTTTCCAAAATTAGCGCTAGTTACATTAGAACACTAATATCTTTCAGGAATCCCTGAATATCCCTTGACATGTACATATTTTATTTTAGTAGACATCCCAAAGTATTGATCTAGGCCCATTTTGGTATATTTCATACCACCATTTCACCGCCAAATGCGATCAAATACAAAAAATCGTTCACTTTTTCACAAACTTTCGGTTTCTCACTGAAATTATTTACAAACAACTTGTGCAATTATGGCATAAATGGTTGTAAATTCTTCTCTGGGATCCCCTTTGTTCAGAAATAGCAGACATATATGGCTTTGGCGTTGCTTTTTGGTAATTAGAAGGCCGCTAAATGCCACTGCGCACCACAAGTGTATTATGCCCAGCAGTTAAGGGGTTAATTAGGGAGCTTTTAGGGAGCTTGTAGGGTTAATTTTAGCTTTAGTGTAGTAGACAACCCCAAGTATTGAGCTAGGCACATTTTGGTATATTTCATGCCACCATTTCACCGCCAAATGCGATCAAATTAAAAAAACGTAATTTTTTTCACAATTTTAGGTTTCTCACTGAAATCATTTACAAACAGCTTGTGCAATTATGGCACAAATGGTTGTAAATGCTTGTCTGGGATCCCCTTTGTTCAGAAATAGCAGACATATATGACTTTGGCGTTGCTTTCTGGTAATTAGAAGGCCGCTAAATCCTGCTGCGCCTCACACGTGTATTATGGCTAGCAGTGAAGGGGTTAATTAGGGAGTTTGTAGGGAGCTTGCAGGGTTAATTTTAGCTTTAGTGTAGAGATCAGCCTCCCATCTGACACATCCCACCCCCTGATCCCTCCCAAACAGCTCCCTTCCCTCCCCCACCCCACAATTGTCCCCGCCATCTTAAGTACTGGCAGAAAGTCTGCCAGTACTAAAATAAAAGGGTTTTAAAAAAAAAATACATTTTTTAGCATATTTACATATGCTACTGTGTAGGATCCCCCCCTTAGCCCCCAACCTCCCTGATCCCCCCCAAAACCGCTCTCTAACCCTCCCCTCTGCCTTATTGGGGGCCATCTTGGGTACTGGCAGCTGTCTGCCAGTACCCAGTTTGCAATAAAAAGTGCTTTTTTTTTGTTTTTGGTTTTTTTCTGTAGTGTAGCTTTGTAGCTTCCCCCCCCCCCACACACACACAGACAAACCCCCACCACCTTGCTGATCGTTTTTTTTTTTTTAATTATTTACATTTTTTTTACATTTTTTATTTCAGAAGTTTCTGTAGTGTAGCGGTTCCCACCCGCTCCCTCCCCGTGCACGCGCCCGCCCCCACCCTCCCGTGCACGCCCGCGCGCCCGTGCGCACCCCCAGCCACCCCCCGCCCACGATCCCGCCCCCCTTCACACAACCAGGGCCATCGATGGCCGCCACCCGCCTCCCGGTCCGGCACCCACCCACCAACGCAGTAAGCCACCGATCTCCGGTGCAGAGAGGGCCACAGAGTGGCTCTCTCTGCACCGGATGGCTTACAAAGGTTATTGCAGGATGCCTCCATATCGAGGCATCACTGCAATAACCGGAAAGCATCTGGAAGCGAGCAGGATCGCTTCCAGCTGCTTTCCACACTGAGGACGTGCAGGGTACGTTCTCAGGCATTAACTGCCTTTTTTCTGAGGACGTACCCTGCACGTCCTCAGTCGTTAAGGGGTTAAAGGGACACTGAACCCAAATTTTTTCTTTTGTGATTCAGGTAGCGCATGCAATTTAAAGCAACTTTCTAATTTACTCCTATGATCAATTTTTCTTCATTCTCTTGGTATCTTTATTTGAAAAGCAAGAATGTAAGTTTAGATGCTGGCCCATTTTTGGTGAACAACCTGGGTGGTTCTTGCTGATTGGTGGATACATTCATCCACCAATAAGCAAGTGCTATCCAGGGTTCTGAATCAAAAATTAGCTGGCTCCTTAGCTTAGATGCCTTCTTTTTCAAATAAAGATAGCAAGAGAACGAAGAAACATTGATAATAGGAGTGAATTCGAAAGTTGCTTAAAATTGCATATAAGAAATGAACAGTATCACACTGTGTATACGGAACATAAATGTAAGAGCCTCATAAAGTCAATGACCGGTGTGGACAATAAGGAAAGTAAGCTGTCACTCAAAATACTTGACACGGCGGTCACAAATAATCATATGTGAGATAGATTAAACTGTCACGTCTCGGGCTTCACCCGTACTTACGCGAGGTAGTGTTGGCCCTTCTCCTGGTACTCCTGTCGGTGCAGGCTTGAGGTTCCTGTGTCCTCCCAGGTGGGCAAAGAAACCTGAATCCAGATAGAGGGACAGCCACGCAGTTAAGCGCGACCGTCAAACTCACCTCTTCTTCAGTTCAACTACAGCGCGGGTACGGGACTTCTACCGGACGTGACCAGACGTGACGTCAGCTTCTCCGTTGTTTCCTTTAAATAATCCTCCACAGCAAGCGGCTCCAAGGCACAGTATAAAGCTCTACCTTAACTCTGGGACCAGTAGCATCGGGCTCCTCACAGCCCTTGGTAATGAAATAGAAAAAAATGTAGTAGCAGGAGTCCCAAGAGATAGATAAAAAAAAACTATTGCCGGTAATGCATTACTTTATGCAACCAGTAGTCATCCTAAACATGTCTTTAAAGGCATCATTAAAGGACAAATGATGCGGGTAAAACGCAATTGTTCAAAAAATACTGATTACATTAAGGAAAGTAATGAATTGGCTGATCGCCTCATTAATAGAGGCTATCATAAAATGGAGGTTCTTAAGATTAAGAAGGAAGTTGATGGATACAAGAGAGAAGATCTACTACGAAACAAAAAAGAAAGAAAAAATGATGACAGACCTACATTCATCACTAAATATTCTAACCAGTACAACGACATTTGTAGCATTGTTAATAAATATCTTCCGATCCTTTATGGAGACGAAACATTAAAAGGAATTATTGGTGATGGCTGTAGATTTGTCTATACTAAAAATAATACTTTAGCTAACACTCTCTCTCCTAGTATGTTAAGGAACACACAAACACATACTAACTCTAGCTCATGGTTACAACATAATGGAAGCTTTAAATGCGGTAGTGAATACCATAATGTAACAGACACATTCACGTCATATGTGACGGGAGAATCTTTCAAAATACAGGGCTGCTTAAACTACAGCTCTACTTATGTTGTATATCTTGCAGAATGTAAACTGTGTAGGGGTCAATACGTAGGACTCACTACTCGTGATGTGAGAACACGCATCAGAGAACATCTAGGGGACATTAGAAATAAAGTCCCCTGTTCTGAATTGAGTAGACACTTTATAGACGTACATGATCAATCAGTAAGATCTTTCAGTTGGAATATAATTGAGGCTATTAAGACCCCAGTGAGAGGAGGTGATAGGTCCCAAATTTTGGGAAGACAAGAAGTCTACTGGATGTTCAAGCTCAAGACCCAGATCCCATATGGATTTAATTCGGAGTTTGACCTTATTAATTTTTGGAGTTAAACACAAGACATATGTATAAATGTGTTTATCTATATACATGAAGTTTAATCTATGAGAAAATTACTTGTTCATTGTGGCTATGTATTCTCTTCGTAAACCATCTTATACTGTTTATTTATAGTCTATATAACTACCCATGAACTGTTTGTGTATAATTTCCCCTGGTTTCAACTTCATTGTTGTTTCTCTGTAATTGATTTTAAAGGATAATATATCGTTTAATATGACAGTATCTCTTAAACTAAATCTAACAAAGTGTTATGTATTTTTAAGAGACATTAGAAATACTTTAACTGTCTTTAGTCTCCTTTAAGCCCCTGTTTTCAGATCACATTATATAGTTGGGCTGTTATAGCCCAGTGGTTAGGTTCACTGTCCCTGATTCCCTGATGCTGGTTCGAACCTGGTCTATAAGACTAAAATATATCCTTAAATGTGTATATTGGTTGATAAATTTTATACATAATGGATCATTGTAAATTTCGTATATTATTCTCTAAAATGAGAGCTTTATATGTATGTATATCAAAACTACCATTGTACAAAATTTTACATGTTCTTCAATGTTTTTTCTGTCTGCACAACATGCTCTTGTAACAGATAACTAATGACGGTTACATGTAGCAGCTAATACCAATGCTCTCCGTTATACCTATAACATTGTTGTTCTTTGCTTGCTAGAATACAGCTGAATTAGTTTGATTAATTAAGTAATTGATTACACATGTATATAAAGACCTTAGAATGTTTGTCTGCTACAGTCTATGATTACGGCACCAGCTAGCCGAAACGCGTAAGACTGATCTACACATTCTTCTCTTAAGTCTTTTAGACACTTTTTCGTTGTTTTTTTAAATTTGATTCAATAAAGCCTGTTTTTTTATCTATCTCTTGGGACTCCTGCTACTACATTTTTTTCTATTAAAATTGCATGCTCTATCTGAATTACAAAATAAAAAAATTGGGTTGTGTCCCTTTAAGCTTAGGAGGTGGCCCATTTTTGGTTCAGCACCTGGGTGGCGCTTGCTTATTGGTGACTAAATGTAGCCACCAATAAGCAAGCGCTATCCAGGTTGCTGAACCAAAAATGGTCAGGCTCCTAAGCTTTCCATTCCTGCTTTTCAAATAAAGATAGCAAGAGAACAATGAAGAATTGATAGGAGTAAATGAGAAAGTTGCTTAAAATTGCACGCTCTATCTGAATCATGAAAGAAAAAAAAATGGGTTTAGTGTCCCTTTAAGCAATAAGTTATAAGGAAACGGATTAAAGTTCCATGTGACCAAAGACGAGAGATTAGTTCAATTTAGTTTGTGAGTTCTTTTCACCTATTACTCTTTCTGTTCCTTGTACTGTTCTACATGTGTCACAGTAATTGTAAGAGCCGTGCAGATGTTTAAACTGATGGTAGCTCTGGCTACAGTGATGAATGCTTTTGTATCTGGAGTAATGAAGATGAATCTGCTGCTGCTGTCTGTAAACAGGAGGCGCATCCTTGATCTGTCATTCCTTTATCCTTAGGTATTAAATCCAAAGAAGAAATGCAAAAAGAAGAAATACATCAATTCTGGAACTGTGAGTGCTTCTCCTAGTACCAACCGGAAATTTCAGGCTTTGGCGAAAAATGTGTGCTGGTTGCTTTGTAAACACTCAATAATGTGCATATTAAATGTTGATTTAAAGGGACGTTACCCAAATGAACATCTCTAGGTAAAAAGGAAGACATTTTACCTCAAAATCTCTTCAGCTCACCAAAGTAAGTGCTCTGTGAGCAGTTATCCTTCAGCTACTCATTTTCACTCGCTTCTGTATGGTGGTGGTGGGGGGGAAACGGCCAATTAGCATAATCATTTTACTGTGATCGGGTGAGATTCCACCATAATTCTGCAAGATTTCATAGTAAACATCCTTAAATTGAGGAGGGAATATAAGGTGACTGCATATGCTATGTACACGCTCCATTCAAAATCCCAAAACTAGAATATTGTTTGGTCCCTTTACAGTGGGATGTGGCAACTGGGGATATTTTGAGATAAAAGATGACTTTTTTTTACATAGAGATGTTCAAGTGATATTTTTTAGCTATTTACAGGTGTGCATGTTTTTATAAGAGAAATAACAGGCCCATTTTAAGGTCAGAAAGTCTGTTTAAAATTGGGGGAACTGGCAAGACTTGGTTGTTTCTGGTGGTTCTGCAGGGTGCCATTTGCTTTCTGGTTTTGGATTAAGACTAGTGTGTTTATATAGGCACATATTTTATACAACACTGCTAGATATAGTTATTCATATATGGGTGCCTGACAAGGAGGCTGTATGAATGTTCATCCACACATAGCATAAAAATGTAAGATAGGGACTTACAAAGATGCATTTATATATATAAACCTAACTAGAGTTGGTGGCTCACTATGAAAATGCCAAATATACCTATATAATAACTCTTGTAATAAGTATATATGGCAAAAGAAAATAATATATATAAATCAGTTCAGAGATATCTAACTATACATAAACAGTCTTAGTACCATTCTAATGGTGAATCCAGAAGTGAATAAATTGGCTACTACGATTTGCCCTCAAGCCAATAATGTAAGGAATGTGTTCCGAGGGGTGCTCTGACAAAATGCCGACGAACATTTGGCCGACAGCATTCTGTCCGACGGACATTTGGCCGAGGGACAGAATGCCGAAGCATGTTCCGAGTTCGGTCAAGGGCAGATATACGCTAGACATGTGCACGGCTAAAAAATTTGGTTCGTTTTCAGTTCGGATCGATTCGGACTTTTCAAATTTCGTTTCGGATCGAATCGGATTCGGCAAAATTTGAATAAATTAGTTTCGGATTTATTCGGATCCGAATAAATTTGTTTCGGATTTATTCGGATTCGGCTGAATTCGGTTCTATTCGGTTCCGAAATTCGGTATGTTTTAGTACACTAAGTCACTAACACCCATAAACTACCTATGAACCACTAAACCGAGGCCCCCCCACATCGCAAACCCTATAATAACATTATTTAACCCCTAATTTGCCGATCGGATATCGCCGCAACCTACATTATAGCTATTAACCCCTAATCTGCTGTCCCTAACACCGCCGACCCCTACATTATAGTTATTAACCCCTAATCTGCCCCCCCAACGTCGCCGCAATCTAACTACAAGTATTAACCCCTAATCTGCCGACCCGATATCGCCGCCGCCTACATTATAGCTATTAACCCCTAATCTGCTGTCCCTAACACCGCCGACCCCTACATTATAGTTATTAACCCCTAATCTGCCCCCCCAACGTCGCCGCAATCTAACTACAAGTATTAACCCCTAATCTGCCGACCCGATATCGCCTACATTATAGCTATTAACCTCTAATCTGGTGTCCCTAACACCGCCGACCCCTACATTATAGTTATTAACCCCTAATCTGCCCCCCCCCCCACGTCACCGCAATCTAACTACAAGTATTAACCCCTAATCTGCCGACCGCAAATCGCCGCCACTATAATAAACCGCCGCACTCCCGCCTCGCAAACACTATAATACATTTTATTAACCCCTAATCTGCCCTCCCTAACATCGCCGCCACCTACCTACAATTATTAACCCCTAATCTCCCGCCCCCAACGTCGCCGCTACTATAATAAGGTTATTAACCCCTAAACCTAAGTCTAACCCTAACACTAACACCCCCCTAACTTAAATATAATTTAAATAAAACGAAATAAGTTTACTATCGTTAAATAAATGAATCCTATTTAAAACTAAAGACTTACCTGTAAAATAAACCCTAAGATAGCTGCAATATAACTAATAGTTACATTGTAGCTATTTTAGGATTTATTTTTATTTTACAGGCAACTTTTTATTTATTTTAACAAGGTACAATAGTTATTAAATAGTTAATAACTATTTAATAACTACCTAGCTAAAATAAATACAAATTTACCTGTAAAATAAATCCTAACCTAAGTTACAATTACACCTAACACTACACTATCATTAAATTAATTAAATAAATGAATCATATTTAAAACTAAATACTTACCTGTAAAATAAACCCTAATATAGCTGCAATATAACTAATAGTTACATTGTAGCTATTTTAGCATTTATATTTATTTTACAGGCAACTTTGTATTTATTTTAACTAGGTACAATAGCTATTAAATAGTTATTGACTAATTAATAGCTACCTAGTTAAAATAATTACAAAATTACCTGTAAAATAAATCCTAACCTAAGTTACAATTAAACCTAACACTACACTATCATTAAATAAATTAACTACAAGTACCTACAATTATCTACAATTAAATAAACTAAAGTACAAAAAACCCCCACTAAATTACAAAAAAACCCCCACTAAATTACAAAAAATAAAAAAATATTACAAGAATTTTAAACTAATTACACCTAATCTAAGCCCCCTAATAAAATAACAAAGCCCCCCAAAATAAAAAAAAATGCCCTACCCTATACTAAATTACAAAAGTTAACAGCTCTATTACCTTACCAGCCCTGAACAGGGCCCTTTGCGGGGCATGCCCCAAAGAAAACAGCTCTTTTGCCTGTAAAAAAAAACCACAATCCCCCCCCCCCACATTACAACCCACCACCCACATACCCCTACTCTAACCCAAACCCCCCTTAAATAAACCTAACACTACCCCCCTGAAGATCTCCCTACCTTGAGTCGTGTTCACCCAGCCGGGCCGAAGTCTTCATCCGATGGGGCAGAAGAGGACATCCAGACCGGCAGAAGTCTTCATCCAAGCGGGGCAAGAAGAGGTCTTCCATCCATCATACAAGTACCAAAATACAAACAAACACTAAATTACCAAAAATAATAAAATATTACAATAATTTTAAACTAATTACACCTAATCTAAGCCCCCTACTAGCTATTAATATAGCTACAATATAACTAATAGTTACATTGTAGCTATTTTAGGATTTATATTTATTTTACAGGCAACTTTGTATTTATTTTAACTAGGTACAGTAGTTATTAAATAGTTAATAACTAATTAATAACTACCTAGCTAAAATAAATACAAATTTACCTGTAAAATAAATCATAACCTAAGTTACAATTACACCTAACACTACACTATCATTAAATTAACTAAATAAATGAATCCTATATAAAACTAAAGACTTACCTGTAAAATAAACCCTAATATAGCTGCAATATAACTAATAGTTACATTGTAGCTATTTTAGCATTTATATTTATTGTACAGGCAACTTTGTATTTATTTTATCTAGGTTCAATAGCTATTAAATAGATATTGATTATTTAATAGCTACCTAGTTAAAATAATTACAAAATTACCTGTAAAATAAATCCTAATCTAAGTTACAATTAAACCTAACACTACACTATCATTAAATAAATTAACTACAAGTACCTACAATTAAATACAATTAAATAAACTAAACTAAAGTACAAACCCCCCCCCCCCACTAAATTACAAAAAATAAAAAAATATTACAAGAATTTTAAACTAATTACACCTAATCTAAGCCCCCTAATAAAATAACAAAGACCCCCAAAATAAAAAAATGCCCTACCCTATACTAAATTACAAAAGTTAACAGCTCTATTACCTTACCAGCCCTTAAAAGGGCCTTTTGCGGGGGCATGCCCCAAAGAAAACAGCTCTTTTGCCTGTAAAAAAAAAACACAATACCCCCCCCACATTACAACCCAACACCCACATACCCCTACTCTAACCCAAACCCCCCTTAAATAAACCTAACACTACCCCCCTGAAGATCTCCCTACCTTGAGTCGTGTTCACCAAGCCGGGCCGAAGTCTTCATCCGATGGGGCAGAAGAGGACATCCAGACCGGCAGAAGTCTTCATCCAAGCAGGGCAAGAAGAGGTCTTCCATCCATCAGAAAAGTACAAAAAAACAAACAAACACTAAATTACCAAAAATAATAAAATATTACAATAATTTTAAACTAATTACACCTAATCTAAGCCCCCTACTAGCTATTAATATAGCTACAATATAACTAATAGTTACATTGTAGCTATTTTAGGATTTATATTTATTTTACAGGCAACTTTGTATTTATTTTAACTAGGTACAATAGCTATTAAATAGTTAATAACTATTTAATAACTACCTAGCTAAAATAAATACAAATTTACCTGTAAAATAAATCCTAACCTAAGTTACAATTACACCTAACACTACACTGTCATTAAATTAACTAAATAAATGAATCCTATATAAAACTAAAGACTTACCTGTAAAATAAACCCTAATATAGCTACAATATAACTAATAGTTACATTGTAGCTATTTTAGCATTTATATTTATTTTACAGGCAACTTTGTATTTATTTTAACTAGGTACAATAGCTATTAAATAGATATTTACTGTTTAATAGCTACCTAGTTAAAATAATTACAAAATTACCTGTAAAATAAATCCTAACCTTAGTTACAATTAAACCTAACACTACACTATCATTAAATAAATTAACTACAAGTACCTACAATTAAATACAATGAAATAAACTAAACTAAAGTACAAAAAAACAAACACTAAATTACAAAAAATAAAAAAAATTACAAGAATTTTAAACTAATTACACCTAATCTAAGCCCCCTAATAAAATAACAAAGCCCCCCAAAAGAAAAAAATGCCCTACCCTATACTAAATTACAAAAGTAATCAGCTCTATTACCTTGCTAGCCCTTAAAAGGGCCTTTTGCGGGGGCATGCCCCATAGAAAACAGCTCTTTTGCCTGTAAAAAAAAACACAATACCCCCCCCCCCACATTACAACCCACCACCCACATACCCCTACTCTAACCTAAACCCCCCTTAAATAAACCTAACACTACCCCCCTGAAGATCTCCCTACCGTGTCTTCACCCAGCGGGCCGAAGTCTTCATCCGATCGGGCAGAAGAGGACATCCAGACCGGCAGAAGTCTTCATCCAAGCGGGGCAAGAAGAGGTCTTCCATCCATCAGAAGTCTTGATCCAGGCGGCATCTTCTCTGTTCATCCATCCGGAGCGGAGCGGCAGCATCCTGAAGACATCCCACGCAGAGCATCCTCTTCTTTCTTGATCCGACGACTAAGTGACTGTACCTTTAAGTGACGTCATCCAAGATGGCGTCCCTTGAATTCCGATTGGCTGATAGGATTCTATCAGCCAATCGGAATTAAGGTAGGAAAAATCTGATTGGCTGATTCAATCAGCCAATCAGATTCAAGTTCAATCCGATTGGCTGATCCAATCAGCCAATCAGATTGACCTCGCATTATATTGGCTGATCGGAACAGCCAATAGAATGTGAGGTCAATCTGATTGGCTGATTGGATCAGCCAATCGGATTGAACTTGAATCTGATTGGCTGATTGAATCAACCAATCAGATTTTTCCTACCTTAATTCCGATTGGCTGATAGAATCCTATCAGCCAATCGGAATTCAAGGGACGCCATCTTGGATGACGTCACTTAAAGGTACAGTCACTTAGTCGTCGGATCAAGAAAGAAGAGGATGCTCTGCGTGGGATGTCTTTAGGATGCTGCCGCTCCGCTCCGGATGGATGAACAGAGAAGATGCCGCCTGGATCAAGACTTCTGATGGATGGAAGACCTCTTCTTGCCCCGCTTGGATGAAGACTTCTGCCGGTCTGGATGTCCTCTTCTGCCCGATCGGATGAAGACTTCGGATGAAGACTTCGTGAAGACACGGTAGAGAGATCTTCAGGGGGTAGTGTTAGGTTTATTTAAGGGGGGTTTGGGTTAGAGTAGGGGTATGTGGGTGGTGGGTTGTAATGTGGGGGGGGGGGTATTGTGTTTTTTTTTACAGGCAAAAGAGCTGTTTTCTTTGGGGCATGCCCCCGCAAAAGGCCCTTTCAAGGGCTGGTAAGGTAATAGAGCTGATTACTTTTGTAATTTAGTATAGGGTAGGGCATTTTTTTATTTTGGGGGGCTTTGTTATTTTATTAGGGGGCTTAGATTAGGTGTAATTAGTTTAAAATTCTTGTAATTTTTTTTTGTTTGTAATTTAGTGTTTGTTTTTTTGTACTTTAGTTTATTTCATTGTATTTAATTGTAGGTACTTGTAGTTAATTTATTTAATGATAGTGTAGTGTTAGGTTTAATTGTAACTTAGGTTAGGATTTATTTTACAGGTAATTTTGTAATTATTTTAACTAGGTAGCTATTAATTAGTCAATAACTATTTAATAGCTATTGTACCTAGTTAAAATAAATACAAAGTTGCCTGTAAAATAAATATAAATGCTAAAATAGCTACAATGTAACTATTAGTTATATTGCAGCTATATTAGGGTTTATTTTACAGGTAAGTATTTAGTTTTAAATATGATTAATTTATTTAATTAATTAAATGATAGTGTAGTGTTAGGTGTAATTGTAATTTAGGTTAGGATTTATTTTACAGGTAAATTTGTATTTATTTTACCTAGGTAGTTATTAAATAGTTATTAACTATTTAATAACTATTGTACCTAGTTAAAATAAATACAAAGTTGCCTGTAAAATAAAAATAAATCCTAAAATAGCTACAATGTAACTATTAGTTATATTGCAGCTATCTTAGGGTTTATTTTACAGGTAAGTCTTTAGTTTTAAATAGGATTCATTTATTTAACTATAGTAAACTTATTTCGTTTTATTTAAATTATATTTAAGTTAGGGGGTGTTAGTGTTAGGGTTAGACTTAGGTTTAGGGGTTAATAACCTTATTATAGTAGCGGCGACGTTGGGGGCGGGAGATTAGGGGTTAATAATTGTAGGTAGGTGGCGGCGATGTTAGGGAGAGCAGATTAGGGGTTAATAAAATGTATTATAGTGTTTGCGAGGCGGGAGTGCGGCGGTTTAGGGGTTAATACATTTATTATAGTGGCGGCGATTTGCGGTTGGCAGATTAGGGGTTAATACTTGTAGTTAGATTGCGGCGACGTTGGGGGGGGCAGATTAGGGGTTAATAACTATAATGTAGGGGTCGGCGGTGTTAGGGACACCAGATTAGGGGTTAATAGCTATAATGTAGGCGGCGGCGATATCGGGTCGGCAGATTAGGGGTTAATACTTGTAGTTAGATTGCGGCGACGTTGGGGGGGCAGATTAGGGGTTAATAACTATAATGTAGGGGTCGGCGGTGTTAGGGACACTAGATTAGGGGTTAATAGCTATAATGTAGGCGGCGGCGATATCGGGTCGGCAGATTAGGGGTTAATACTTGTAGTTAGATTGCGGCGACGGTGGGGGGGGCAGATTAGGGGTTAATAACTATAATGTAGGGGTCGGCGGTGTTAGGGACAGCAGATTAGGGGTTAATAGCTATAATGTAGGCGGCGGCGATATCGGGTCGGCAGATTAGGGGTTAATACTTGTAGTTAGATTGCGGCAACGTTGGGGGGGCAGATTAGGGGTTAATAACTATAATGTAGGGGTCGGCGGTGTTAGGGACAGCAGATTAGGGGTTAATAGCTATAATGTAGGCGGCGGCGATATCGGGTCGGCAGATTAGGGATTAATACTTGTAGTTAGATTGCGGCGACGTTGGGGGGGGCAGATTAGGGGTTAATAACTATAATGTAGGGGTCGGCGGTGTTAGGGACAGCAGATCAGGGGTTAATAGCTATAAAGTAGGTGGCGGCGATATTCGGTCGGCAGATTAGGGGTTAATAAAATAATGCAGGTGTCAGCGATAGCGGGGGCGGCAGATTAGGGGTTAATAAGTGTTAGGTTAGGGGTGTTTAGAGACTCGGGGTACATGTTAGGGTGTTAGGTGCAGACTTAGTGTTTCCCCATAGGAAACAATGGGGCTGCTGTGTTAGTTTTTTTTCAGCCGAAACTCCCATTGTTTCCTATGGGGAAATGCCGAATTTTACCGAGCTAATTCGGATTTATTCGGAGATACGGCAGCTATTTCGGATTCATTCGGTAGATTCGGAAGTATTTTAATTCGGAAATCCGAATCGATCCGAATCTCCGAATTTACCGAATTTTCCGAATTTCCGAATAAATCCGAAACGAACCGCACATGTCTAATATACGCTCCAGAGTGCTCTGTTCTAATCAGAGCCTCGGGCGCCACAACCGCCTCTGGAAAACTAACCATGGGTCCCAGTCTGCACGTCTTGTAATTCTCTGTCTGTGAAATGATCTATCTATTGAATCTATCTATTGAATCTATCTATCTATTTATCTATCTATTGCATCTATTTATCTATCTAATTTATCTATCTATCAAATCTATCTATCTACCTATCTCATGGCCGGACTGTTATCTGACAGCCACTTGTGTGACAAACTATTATCCGTTGGCCAAATGTCCATCTGCCAAATGTCTGTTGGCCAAATGTCCATCGGGTAACAGTCTGGCCACAGTTCCGAGGAGAGGGGTATATAATGTCCCCACGTAGCAATTCCTTCAGTGCCTGCTGGAGTGCATAGAACTTTCGTCTGCATTGGCTCTAAGTACCTTTTCACTAGTCCTCAAACTAGTTAATTCTAATATTTATTGTAATCTGCTGTCTAGAAAGCGACTTCTCCCTCTCGGGCTCTGTCTGGACACACTGATACAACCGACCCATGGCCTACCAACCGTCTCATTAACCATATATATATATATATATATATATATATATATATTATATATATATATATATATAGAGAGAGAGAGAGAGAGATAGATAGATAGATAGATAGATAGATAGATAGATAGATAGATAGATATATTACCTTATATATAGATATATGCAGGATTGATATGTATATATTTATTGAAATTTATTAAACATCGGGCTACAATGTCAATACATTGTGTTAGGATGACCTATGGCTGTTTTTATACACACTATGTTCTTGTGTTTTACCACATTGGATGATGGTTTTAACTTTTGGTGTATTGAATGTTATCGTTTACATAAACCTTTTACTATGACAACAAGTTTTAGTGCAATTTGCAAAGGGGGTGGTACTTAGGGTTTAAATATTCGTTCACTTGTGCTGATTGATCTGAGGAAGGGGAGATTGTCCCTGAGACGTCACCACAGTAAAGCTGCAAGGAATGTTTGTATTCAATCCAGCAAGTGCGGTCTGTATATTTTATACACATATATATATATTTGTATGTATATGTGCACATACATTTGTACGCATACATACACTACGCACATATACTAGAGTGGCCACATCTGAGGGGGGAAAAGTGACACTTCATCAACACAACATACTCAAAATTAAATGGATGAATTATTAGATTAGGTTCAGTGGTATCATTTCAAACTATTTATTTTAAATTAAATAATGAATTAAAGTAATAGCTGCCATTATTATCGCTGTTATTAATTAACAACTTTACATGCAACACTGCTGACAACATACAGATAACAATATATACCAGGCATAATCAGCTGTGTCATGATTTATTTAACAACAAAAAAGCCAAAATGGAGAAGCCATGTGTGAAAAACTAAGTACACCCTTACTGCTTTCATCAGCAAGTGTGACCACCTCTTTAAAAAACTAAGTTTTAGCAGCTTGCTGGTCTGGAGCATTCAGGAGTGTTTTAAGAAAATGTCTGATACATAAAACCTTATAATTCATAGAGGGTGTACTTTCTCACATGGCTATATACAGTATATACTCATATACTTTATTTTAATATGTTTTACATTTGTTGTGTTATAGTTTTACTCTAGCCCTAACACTTTAATTCACGTCTCAAGTCACACTAAATTTTTTAGCTCTGAAACCAAATGTGCCATGTCACAACCATATTGTAGACCGAATGTGCCATCTCACAACTATATTATAGACCGATGGTGACATCTCACAACTATATTATAACCCAAATTTGCCATCTCACGACCATTATACACCAACTGTACTATTTTCACAAGCATATTATAGACCCCCTGTGTCATTAGAAAACCATATTATAGACCTACTGAACCATCTCACAACCATATTATAGACCTACTGAACCATCTCTCAACCATATTATAGACCAAACTGTACCATCTCACAACCATATTATCACCAACTGTGCTATCTTTTCACAATTTTATAGACCTACCCTAAACAACTCACAACCATATTGTAAACCAACCGTACCATCTCACAACCATTTTATAGACCTACTGTACCATCTCACCACCATATTATAGACTAACCGTACCATCTCACAACCATATTTTAGACCAACTGTACCCTCTCACAACTATATTATAGACCGGTGATGGCTAAGCTTGGCAGCCCAGATGTTTTTAAATTACATTTCCCATGATGCTTAGTTACTTAGATCCTTACCCATCACTGTTATAGACCAATTTTACCATCTCACAACCATATTATAAACCAAATGTGCCATCTCACAACCATATTATAGACCAAATGTACCATCTCACACCCTTATTATAGGAATAACATAGGATCAACAAAAAATAAGTCAGTCATTGGTATTTGTATTGACCCAAATGACCTCAGGCAGTGTTAGACCCAAACCCTAAATCTGGGTCCAGTCCTCTTCTATAGAATAGCTATCTATAATCAGTACAGTTTTTGCCAGTGGGTACATTGTAGTGTAGTAATTAGTAACCATTGCCTGAAAGCTAATATTCTCCTTTATAAATACATCTGCCTTTCTGATGATAACTTTACTACTTACGTCTATTTTCAGGTAACCCTATTGTCCTTCAAAGCTGAATCAGAATATACATTTGTGGATTATATCAAAGGAGGGTAAGTTATCCCACTTTAACCCGCTCACAACAATATTTTTCCACATGTCTGTGAATAATAAAGCACTTCAGAGAAACTGTAATCAGTTGGAATGTCAAGTGGTAGCTTACACCGGCAATGCAAAATAACAGGAAAAACACAAAGATCAATCCTAAAGTATATTTCCCTAATTAAATGCAAGAATAGCTCAGTCTAGTCATTTAAAGAAAAATGCAGAGATACAGGAGTATGTTGTCTTAGTTTTGTTACCCCGAAGACTGCCTTAAAAGAATAAAAAGATAATCATCCCTTTATCGTAACGTAACATTAAAGGGACAGTTTACCCCAAAACTTTCTCTCCTTTAATCCATTTTACCTGCTGAAGTGTATTAAATTGTTTACAAATGTCCCCTTAGCCTTTATATTGGCATTTGAAATAGCTGATTTAACCTGTAGTATACCTATACTAAAAGTTTAAATACCTAGGTATAGGCTGTTAGAAAACTATGTAAAACAAAGCCAGCAGAAGAAATTACACTCACAGTGGGAGGTAGAAGAGATAATGCTCTAAAATGCTAATTTCTCCAACATTGGTGTGTCCGGTCCACGGCGTCATCCTTACTTGTGGGATATTCTCTTCCCCAACAGGAAATGGCAAAGAGTCCCAGCAAAGCTGGTCACATGATCCCTCCTAGGCTCCGCCCACCCCAGTCATTCTCTTTGCCGTTGCACAGGCAACATCTCCACGGAGATGGTTAAGAGTTTTTTGGTGTTTAAATGTAGTTTTATGCTTCTATCAAGTGTTTGTTATTTTAAAATAGTGCTGGTATGTACTATTTACTCTGAAACAGAAAAGGATGAAGATTTCTGTTTGTAAGAGGAAGATGATTTTAGCAGACAGTAACTGAAATCAATTGCTGTTTCCACACAGGACTGTTGAGATGAAGTAACTTCAGTTGGGGGAAACAGTTAGCAGTCTTTTCTGCTTAAGGTATGACTAGCCATATTTCTAACAAGACCATGTAATGCTGGAAGGCTGTCATTTCCCCTCATGGGGACCAGTAAGCCATTTTCTTAGTTAAACATAAAAGAATAAAGGGCTTCAAAAAGGGCTTAAAAACTGGTAGACATTTTTCTGGGCTAAAACAGTTGCTTTACTAGGCATATTACGCAGATTCTAACTAATTATTGGTATTATAATCTTGGGGAACGTTTAGAAAAACGGCAGGCACTGTGTTGGACACCTTTTTCAGATGGGGGCCTTTCTAGTTATAGACAGAGCCTCATTCTGGGACTGTATAGGGGTTAAATGTAAAAATGGCTCCGGTTCCGTTAATTTAAGGGTTAAAGCTCTGAAATTTGGTGTGCAATACTTTTAATGCTTTAAGACACTGTGGTGAAATTTTGGTGAATTTTGAACAATTCCTTCATACTTTTTCACATATTCAGTAATAAAGTGTTTTCAGTTTGAAATTTAAAGTGACAGTAACGGTTTTATTTTAAAACGTTTTTTGTGCTTTGTTGACAAGTTTAAGCCTGTTTAACATGTCTGTACCATCAGATAAGCTATGTTCTATATGTATGAAAGCCAATGTGTCTCCCCATTTAAATTTATGTGATAATTGTGCCATAGTGTCCAAACAAAGTAAGGACAGTATTGCAACAGATAATGATATTGCCCAAGATGATTCCTCAAATGAGGGGAGTAAACATGATACTACATCATCCCCTACTGTGTCTACACCAGTTATGCCCACACAGGAGGCCCCTAGTACATCTAGTGCGCCAATACTTATTACCATGCAACAATTAACGGCTGTAATGGATAACTCCATAGCAAATCTTTTATCCAAAATGCCTACTTATCAGAGAAAGCGCGATTGCTCTGTTTTAAACACTGAAGAGCAAGAGGACGCTGATGATAACTGTTCTGACATACCCTCACACCAATCTCAAGGGGCCATTAGGGAGGTTTTGTCTGATGGAGAAATTTCAGATTCAGGAAAAATTTCTCATCAAGCTGAACCTGATGTTGTGACATTTAAATTTAAATTAGAACATCTCCGCGCACTGCTTAAGGAGGTGTTATCTACTCTGGATGATTGTGACAATTTGGTCATTCCAGAGAAATTATGTAAGATGGACAAGTTCCTAGAGGTTCCGGTGCCCCCCGACGCTTTTCCTATACCCAAGCGGGTGGCGGACATAGTAAATAAAGAGTGGGAAAGGCCCGGCATACCTTTTGTTCCCCCCCCCCTATATTTAAGAAATTATTTCCTATAGTCGACCCCAGAAAGGACTTATGGCAGACAGTCCCCAAGGTCGAGGGGGCGGTTTCTACTCTAAACAAACGCACTACTATTCCTATCGAAGATAGTTGTGCTTTCAAAGATCCTATGGATAAGAAATTAGAGGGTTTGCTTAAAAAGCACAACACGCCAACAGTTACTCTCCCCCCACAAGATTCCCTTATTTGATTTATTATACACATTGATTGAAGGGTCTAGGCCAGGCCCTGGGGGGAGTGTGACCACAGTCTCTACATATCCATTTTTGAAAAACAAATTTAGAAAAACAAGTTTTGAAACATTGCTTTTGCAAACATAAGCAGCACTATAGCGGTCAGGTATGAGTGAAGGGGCTAATAATGATGAAACTCCATTGCTGTTATTTTCTTTAAGGAATGCACAGGAAAGAGATACTATCCAAGGGGATTACAATAAGGTTTTCTCAACAGATAAATCTCATTATAGCTTAGCTGCTCTGTTTGAGGAATTAGAGTTCCTTTTATTGAAAGAGAATAAATTAAGTTGGGACATAAAAACTCTGATAAAGTATCAAGAACTGGGTATAATACCTAGGGGGTTACGTTTGAACAAATTCCCCACATTCATAACAGATGACAAGGTTTTCATAGACCTTTGGAATGGCCATCTGACCACTTGCTCACTTAAATTGATGGACTTAATTTGTGAGTTTAAGAGGAAGTCACTGGATGAACTAGCAACTAAAATAAAGGAAATACAAAGGGAACTCAATAACAGAAGCAAGGAGGCAAGCTATATCAAGTTTGACACAACACTACAGCAAATTATAGCGGAGGCCAAAACGTTACTTTTAGAGATTAAACACAACAAATACCTCCGTGATCAATCAGATTATGATCTAAATCGAGTATACATTTGGAACAAGAGGGATAGGTACCTTTTGAAAAAGTATCAGAACAAGAATTCCTATATTCCGAACCAACAGAGGGGAAGGAATAAGCAGAGGCGAAACAGAGGAAGAAGGGTCAACTTCTACGAGAGTGAGGGGGAGTCATACGACGAGGGCTCTGGATCTGGTGGGGAAGAGATACCACCCAGAGAACAAGTGACGAGACCCAAGGAGAGCACAACAGCGACGGTGCTACCACCCCCTATACTCAAGACCCAGAAAGTCCAGTCACATTCACACTACAGGGAAGAACAAGAATGTGCAGGTGCAACCTCAAGGGTCACCAGGGAGATGGAGAATGCCCAATTGGAGCAGGTTTTTCGGACCCCCCAAGGAACATCAGACGGGGGGGGGAGGAGAAAGAATGGAACCAGGCGTCCAGCACAAAGATCAGAGGAGATACCCCCAGAGGAGAGGCCGACGAAAGGGCAACTACAGAATGTTTTGAACCTGTCAGATCAGGTACTAAATGAGTATGAACTTGAGGTACTCAGCCTGGGACTATCATTTACACCTTCTGCGGACTTTGATCTGTTTAGAACTCTGCTTGATGTGAACAAGTTAATAAGAAAGTTAACATTAAAAAAGTTCTACCACTCCCAACAGGCTGGAGATCATGAGAGTCCTGAATCCATTCCCACACATAGGCCCCTGGGAATAAGGGGGGATAGGGATGGGGGGGACCTTGCATTTCAGGAATACTGTGACATTAGAGCCCTGGAAACATTAGGGGCAGAAGGGGGTGATCACATCACCGGGAGGGTGGTACGAGCACCATCCTTCAAATGTAAGTCAACCTTTTACCCTCTACATATTAGGGGATCAATTCTTGAGAAATTCCAACAAAGAGTAGAGCAGGATCTCACCAGGTTATACTATAGCTCTAATAGAGGTGAGAAACGTAATATATCCTTCAACCACAAGAAAGCGTTGGATAGCCTTGCTAACAATGATAGTATTGTGGTGAGGGCCGCCGACAAGGGGGGTACAATAGTGGTACTTAGTACAGAGAAGTTTAAAGAAGAGGCATATAGACAACTGAGTAATCAGGATGATTATGCCACTCTGGCAGGTGACCCCACCAGGTTGTACCGGCGGCAGTTGGCCTCCCTTGTAGACAATGGAGTGGAGATGGGCATCATTGATGACAACACAAGGGATTACCTGTTGGTGCCCAACCCGGCAATACCCACCTTTAATCACTTGCCTAAGGTACACAAGTCTGTCCAGAATGTGCAGGGGAGGCCAATTGTAAGTGGCATTGGCTCCCTCTTGGAGCACCTGTCAGAGTGGCTTGATCAGGTGCTACAACCAATGGTGAGCTCGTTATGGAGCTTCCTTTCGGACACTAAGCACGTTCTCAATCTCCTCTCATGTGTAGAGTGGGGCGAAGATTTCATATGGGTAACAGCTGACGTAAAGTCACTCTACACCTCCATTCCACATGAGAGGGGACTGGAGGCCATCCGCTTTTTTATGGAAAGATACTGGGGGACAGATTCTACCTTCGTGGACTATGTAGTAGAGGTAACTCATTTTTTATTGAGCCATAACTATTTTGAGTTCGGGGGGGATTTCTTTCTCCAAAGGCGTGGGACAGCGATGGGGGCGAAGTTTGCCCCCTCTTATGCCAACCTCTTTATGGGTTGGTGGGAGCTGTCCCACGTCTTTGGAGATGGCAATCCCCACAAAGAGTGCATAATTTGGTATGGCCGTTTTATTGATGACCTCCTGTTCATATGGAGGGGTAATAGATCTGACCTACAGATCTTTCTAAATAGCTTGGATGATGAGGCTATGGGTATTCATTTCACCCATGAAGTACATAGTAGAAGTATCAACTTTCTAGATGTAACGCTGATAGGCAAGCCAGGACAGAGAATAGCCTCCGAAACCTATCGGAAGCCAATCTCGGGAAATTCCCTTTTGCACGCAAAAAGTTGTCACCCGCAAGGAGTATTTAAAGGAGTAGCAAAGGGGCAGTTCATCCGCTTGAAGAGGAACTGCAGCGATGCAGCAGTTTACAGTAAACAAGCGGATGACCTCGAGAGAAGGCTCAGGGAGAGGGGCTATTTGAATTCAGTTATCGCTAAAGCAAGGAATGTTGTTGAGGGTATACCGAGGGACAAACTCCTTGGACCCTCTAGAGCGTCAAGGGGAAGACTGAGCCCTCAGCAGGGAACAGATGATAAGGTTACTTTCCTAACAGAGTATTCTAAACAATATGATGACATTTGTCAAATTCTCAAAAGAAATTTCAGTATGTTGTTGGCTGACGATAAATTAAAGGAGGTAGTAGAGAGAGGTCTGAGAGTGTCCTACAAGAAAAATAAAACTATAGGTAACCTAATAGCACCCACTAGGCTTAAAAAACAAGGCCAAAATGTATCATCATGGCTGAGCTGTAAGGGCACCTTTCGCTGCCACCATCGGACTTGTGTGGCATGCGAGAAAGTGACAATAGGAAATCAGTTCAACTCACTAACAACTGGCCAAACATATGAAATTGATACATGCCTCAACTGCAGATCTACATATGTGGTATATGTCATCAGCTGTAGGAACTGTTCCCTCCAGTATGTGGGTCTTACGACCAGGGAAGCCAGGGTCCGCATAAAAGAACATCTAGCAGATATCAGGGCTGGAGTATTGTCAACCCCCCTTGTACAACATTTTGCGGGTACACACTCCAAGGATACATCTACATTTTCTTGGACCATCATAGAGAAGGTTCCCCCACTTAAGAGAGGACAGGACAGAGACCGGAGGCTGGGGGAGAGGGAAGTATTCTGGATCTTTAAACTCAGGACAAGGGTTCCTGAAGGCTTGAACTCTGAATATGATCTAATCAACTTTTGGTGATAATATACACACCCAGGTTTATACAGATCTCTCCTCCAGTCCAAGGTCTTCTGTCCTCCCCTCCTGTCCCCCCCTATCCAGGTTGGAGTAGGAGAAGTACCCACCATGTATACATGCAATTGTATCTATGATTGATTGGTTTTGTCTCAAACTGTGCATTCAGTGTACTAGCTTAATAATTACTCTACATCTGGCTGTATTATTAACTATGTCCTCTTTAATATGTCTCATATAATAATTTTTATATTATGTTTCAGAGAGCATGGAAGCAGAAGTTCTACCTAAAATTTAAGAGAACTGATGAACTGCGCATTATCCATGGAACATATGACACAGCCAGATCACTAACTTTCAACTGCACCTCCATGTGTCTGGTCACTTATATCTAGATAGTAGATACAACACTGATAAAGTAGTGCCTCTGCAATACAGCAGTTATGGTTGTCTAGTTAGTTTTGTTTGTTTATATATCTATATCTCTGTACATTATTAAGTAGTATTAACACCCTAGGAGTTTAAATGGAAATGAAAATAGATATAAGTAGTGATTTTCTGTGTACCCACAGAATAACGTAATTGGTTTGTTTGTTTTTTGCACTTAGCAACAGGGAGGTGGGTCCCCAACAACCAATAGGAAGCTGTCTACAAGTCTTTTTAAAGAGCACACACACATTTTCTTAACTAGGTAATGAGTAAGGCAATCTGCTGAAACGCGTATACCTGTCTTTTTTGCAGTCTGCTTCCCTACAGCAGATATTTTCTTTTTCTGTCATGTATTAGCCCCGGGGAGTTGTTCATTCCTCCCCTCAACACTGTTTGTTTGTTTATTTGGTTAGTCATACTACTAACCGCTGTGTATTTTCTTCACTCATTTGTGTTGTAACTATGCTTTACGTTCTGGAATAAACCGTTCAGTTACAACTCATTCGCACCTGTGCTCCTCAATTACTTTCACATAAAAAGATTTTTGTACAGCAAGGTTACCTTCTACAACCAATTTCATGCATTGTTCCTGTCACTACGGCAGCGTGTTTCTGGTTCGAGGAACTAGAAAAATCGCTCAGTAAAGAATCTTCGTATGAGGAGGTTATGGACAGAGTTCAAGCACTTAAATTGGCTAACTCTTTTGTTTTAGATGCCGCTTTGCAATTAGCTAGATTAGCGGCGAAAAATTCAGGGTTTACTGTCGTGGCGCGCAGAGTGCTTTGGCTAAAGTCTTGGTCAGCGGATGTGTCTTCCAAGACAAAATTGCTTAACATTCCTTTCAAAGGTAAAACATTATTTGGACCTGATTTGAAAGAGATTATTTCAGACATCACTGGGGGAAAGGGCCACGCCCTCCCACAGGATAGGTCTTTTAAGGCTAATAATAAGCCTAATTTTCGTCCCTTTCGCAGAAACGGACCAGTCTCTAATTCTGTATCCTCTAAGCAAGAGGGTAATACTTCACAACCCAAACCAGCCTGGAAACCAATGCAAGGCTGGAACAAGGGTAAGCAGGCCAAGAAGCCTACCACTGCTACCAAAACAGCATGAAGGGATAGCCCCCGATCCGGGACCGGATCTAGTGGGGGGCAGATTTTCTCTCTTTGCTCAGGCTTGGGCAAGAGATGTTCAGGATCCTTGGGCGCTAGAAATAGTTTCTCAAGGTTATCTCCTGGAATTCAAGGAACTACCCCCAAGGGGAAGGTTCCACAGGTCTCAATTATCTTCAAACCAAATAAAGAGACAGGCTTTCTTACATTGTGTAGAAGACCTGTTAAAGATGGGAGTGATACATCCAGTTCCAATAAGAGAACAAAGAATGGGATTTTATTCCAATCTGTTCATAGTTCCCAAAAAAGAGGGAACATTCAGACCAATTTTGGATCTAAAGATCCTAAACAAATTTCTCAGGGTACCATCGTTCAAAATGGAAACTATTCGAACGATCCTACCTACTATCCAGGAAAATCAATTTATGACTACCGTGGATTTAAAGGATGCGTACCTACATATTCCTATCCACAAGGAACATCATCAGTTCCTAATGTTCGCTTTTCTGGACAAGCATTACCAGTTTGTGGCACTTCTATTTGGATTAGCCACTGCTCCAAGGATTTTCACAAAGGTACTAGGGTCCCTTCTAGCGGTTCTAAGACCAAGGGGCATTGCAGTAGTACCTTACTTGGACGACATCCTGATTCAAGCGTCGTCCCTGTCAAAAGCAAAGGCTCATACGGACATCGTCCTAGCCTTTCTCAGATCTCACGGATGGAAGGTGAACAAAGAAAAAAGTTCTTTGTCCCCTTCAACAAGAGTTCCCTTCTTGGGAACAATAATAGATTCCTTAGAAATGAGGATTTTTCTGACAGAGGTCAGAAAATCAAAACTTCTAAGCTCTTGTCAAGTACTTCATTCTGTTCCTCGTCCTTCCATAGCGCAGTGCATGGAAGTAATAGGATTGATGGTTGCAACAATGAACATAGTTCCTTTTGCACGAATTCATCTAAGACCATTACAACTGTGCATGCTCAGACAGTGGAATGGGGATTATACAGACTTGTCTCCGACGATTCAAGTAGATCAAAAGACCAGAGATTCACTCCGTTGGTGGCTGACCCTGGACAATCTGTCACAGGGAATGAGCTTCCGCAGACCAGAGTGGGTCATTGTCACGACCGACGCCAGCCTAGTGGGCTGGGGCGCGGTCTGGGAATCCCTGAAAGCTCAGGGTCTATGGTCTCGGGAAGAGTCTCTTCTCCCGATAAACATTCTGGAACTGAGAGCGATATTCAATGCTCTCAGAGCTTGGCCTCAACTAGCAAAGGCCAAATTCATAAGGTTTCAGTCAGACAACATGACGACCGTTGCATATATCAATCATCAGGGGGGAACAAGGAGTTCCCTGGCGATGAAAGAAGTGACCAAGATAATTCAATGGGCGGAGGATCACTCCTGCCACTTGTCTGCGATCCACATCCCAGGAGTGGAAAATTGGGAAGCGGATTTTCTGAGTCGTCAGACATTCCATCCGGGGGAGTGGGAACTCCATCCGGAAATCTTTGCCCAAATAACTCAATTATGGGGCATTCCAGGCATCGATCTGATGGCGTCTCGTCAGAACTTCAAGGTTCCTTGCTACGGGTCCAGATCCAGGGATCCCAAGGTGACCCTAGTAGATGCACTAGTAGCACCTTGGACCTTCAACCTAGCTTATGTATTCCCACCGTTTCCTCTCATCCCCAGGCTGGTAGCCAGGATCAATCAGGAGAGGGCCTCTGTGATCTTGATAGCTCCTGCGTGGCCACGCAGGACTTGGTATGCAGACCTGGTCAATATGTCATCGGATCCACCATGGAAGCTACCTTTGAGACAGGACCTTCTTGTTCAGGGTCCATTCGAACATCCGAATCTGGTTTCCCTCCAACTGGCGGCTTGGAGATTGAACGCTTGATTTTATCAAAGCGTGGGTTTTCAGATTCTGTAATAGATACTCTGATTCAGGCTAGAAAGCCTGTAACTAGAAAAATTTACCATAAAATATGAAAAAAATATATCTGTTGGTGTGAATCTAAAGGATTCCCATGGAACAAGATAAAAATTCCTAAGATTCTATCCTTTCTACAAGAAGGTTTGGAGAAAGGATTATCTGCAAGTTCTCTGAAGGGACAGATCTCTGCTTTATCTGTTTTACTTCACAAAAGACTGGCAGCTGTGCCAGATGTTCAAGCATTTGTTCAGGCTCTGGTTAGGATCAAGCCTGTTTACAGACCTTTGACTCCTCCCTGGAGTCTAAATCTAGTTCTTTCAGTTCTTCAAGGGGTTCCGTTTGAACCCTTACATTCCGTAGATATTAAGTTATTATCTTGGAAAGTTTTGTTTTTGGTTGCAATTTCTTCTGCTAGAAGAGTTTCAGAGTTATCTGCTCTGCAGTGTTCTCCGCCCTATCTGGTGTTCCATGCAGATAAGGTGGTTTTGCGTACTAAGCCTGGTTTTCTTCCGAAAGTTGTTTCCAACAAAAATATTAACCAGGAGATAGTTGTACCTTCTTTGTGTCCGAATCCAGTTTCAAAGAAGGAACGTTTGTTACACAATTTGGACGTAGTCCGTGCTCTAAAATTCTATTTAGAGGCTACTAAAGATTTCAGACAAACATCTTCCTTGTTTGTTGTTTATTCTGGTAAAAGGAGAGGTCAAAAAGCGACTTCTACCTCTCTTTCCTTTTTGCTTAAAAGCATTATCCGATTGGCTTATGAGACTGCCGGACAGCAGCCTCCTGAAAGAATCACAGCTCACTCCACTAGGGCTGTGGCTTCCACATGGGCCTTCAAGAACGAGGCTTCTGTTGACCAGATATGTAAGGCAGCGACTTGGTCTTCACTGCACACTTTTGCCAAATTTTACAAATTTGATACTTTTGCTTCTTCGGAGGCTATTTTTGGGAGAAAGGTTTTGCAAGCCGTGGTGCCTTCCATTTAGGTGACCTGATTTGCTCCCTCCCTTCATCCGTGTCCTAAAGCTTTGGTATTGGTTCCCACAAGTAAGGATGACGCCGTGGACCGGACACACCAATGTTGGAGAAAACAGAATTTATGCTTACCTGATAAATTACTTTCTCCAACGGTGTGTCCGGTCCACGGCCCGCCCTGGTTTTTTAATCAGGTCTGATGAATTATTTTCTCTAACTACAGTCACCACGGTATCATATGGTTTCTCCTATATATATTTCCTCCTGTCCGTCGGTCGAATGACTGGGGTGGGCGGAGCCTAGGAGGGATCATGTGACCAGCTTTGCTGGGACTCTTTGCCATTTCCTGTTGGGGAAGAGAATATCCCACAAGTAAGGATGACGCCGTGGACCAGACACACCGTTGGAGAAAGTAATTTATCAGGTAAGCATAAATTCTGTTTTTCAATTATTCTTTCTGAGTATTGTACAGAGTTTTTTGTTTGTTTATTTTCTGCTCCAAACTGCTTCTACTAAGTTAAACCTATCTAAATTATTTAACTCTTTTCCACCTTTTTTTAATTCCTTACTCCATTGACTTATTCCTTAACTAATACACAATGTGTCTCTTTAAAGGGACAGTCAACACTAAAATTGTTATTGTTTAAAAAAGCTAGACAACACCTTTACTACCCATTCCCCAGCTTTGCACAATCAGCATTGGTATTTTAATATACGTTATAACCTTTAAACCTCTAAATGTCTGCCTGTTGCTAAGCCACTATAGGCAGCCTCTTAATTATATGCTTTTTATTTGCTTTTCACAATAAGAGACTGCTAGTTAATGTGGGCCATATAGATAACATTGTGCTCACGCCCGTGGGTTCTGCACAACACAGCTAAAATGCAAGTCAATAGATAATAAATAAAAAGTCATGTGATCAGGGGGCTGTCAAAAGAGGCTTAGATACAAGGTAATCATAGAGGTTAAAAGTATTAATATAACCATGTTGGCTGTGCAAGACTGGGGAATGGGTAATAAAGGGATTATTTATCTTTTTAAACAATAAAGACTGTCCCTTTAATTCATGTTTAGTAAAGGTACAGTAAATTCAAAATTAAACGTCTATGGCACCAGTGTTTTTAACTATGTATAACATTGCTATAAACAGTTGCAAAGACTGCTGCCAGATGGCTAATAACATGTGCATACTCCTGAGCGCACCTAGGATTGCTCTTTAACAAAGGATACTAAGAGGACTAAACAAAATTGATCATAGAAGAAGATTGGAAAGTTGTTTACAATTTCGTGCTCTATCTAATACATTTACGTTTTATGTTTACTTTACTGTCCCTGTAAACAAATGTTGTATTTTAGACCATAACAGATTTAACTGCAGATGTTAACATTCAATAATAATATTATATTTAGAACATTCTAGGGCTGATTGTTTTTAACCTTTTAACGCCGTTAGAACGTTGTATTCCGTCCGAATTTTGCTGGGCTTTAGCGACGATGGACGGAATACAACGTCCTAACCGCTTGGCTTTCCTGAAGCCACTGGCGATTCCCTGATGAGATCGCGGTCTGGAGGGCATGCCTAATATTATAGGGACACCCCCTGACGCGATCCCATCATTGAAATCTCGTGATCACGTGCACGATCGTGAGAATTCAATGTGTTTACATCGGAACAGTTGTTCCGATGTAGACACGTTAACCCCGGCACGAAAGGGTTAAACTGTAAAATAACATAGAATGCAGGTTTAGTAGTTTTCCATGGCTTCTCAAATGACGTCTTGCAAAATGACCTTGGAAGACAATGTACAAATAAAATGTGATTAATAAACCATACCTTAGTATTTACTCATTCTGAGCAATACAAATTAACCTAATTACCTTAGACACCTCTGCTTCCTTATGAGAAAAGCCTTTCCCAAGTGATTCAACTGGTCACGACAAATATATCATTTCAGTGTGTTAAAAAAAGCATAACAACTATTAAATCCAAATTACTATGTAAAAAAGCACAATGGCTATTAAATCCATATCACCAATTTTATAAATATTATATATACACTTTATGCTTTTTCTTATCTGAATTACTTTAAAAAAATAATGCTGCCACACTTACATAATAAATATTTTTTTTTTTTTAATGAAGCTTAAAGGGATATGAAACCAAAAAATTTTCTCTTATGATTCAGATAGAGCACGCTATTTTAAACAACTTTCTAATTTACTTCTATTAGCAATTTTTCTTCATTCCCTTGGTATCTTTTGTTGAAAAGCAGGGACATAAGCTTAGGAACCGGCCCTTTTTTTGGAGCACTATATGACAAAACTAGATGGCAGCACTATTTCCTGCCATGTAGTGATCCAGATGCCTAGATATCTCTTCAACAAAGAATATCATGAGAACAAAGCAAAATTTATTAGAAGTAAATTGGAGACTTTTTATTAAAATTGTATGCGCTGTCTGAATCACAAAATAAAAACAGATATGAGGGGGTGCACAGTATAGAGCATAAAACATATAATTTAATATAGAAACACAAAAGAATATCCGGGCTCTCCTTTAGGTAAAAAAATCACAAGTCTTTATTTCATATAATGTTAAAAACATATAAAGTTGAATCCAATCTTCCACAACCGAAAATTCAGACACTAGGCAAAGTAAATGAGGACTGCAAGAATCTGTGTAACAGACATGTTTTGTGCTCAAACAGCACTTGTTCACTGCCCACAGTATTCTTGCCTCCTCCATCCCTTACATACTCAATTCTTAAAGGCATATGCTCACCATGTAAAAAGTCCTCATTTAACTTCAGCAATTAAAGAAAATATACATACAGTGCTCACAGAATTGATCCAAAATAGAAATATTAAATATATACAATATAATACTAAATTAGGTTAAATACTTTATAAAAATTCTATTATTTGGAACAGCTACATCTCAAATTTGTCACAGAGTCTATACACATAGTTCTATATCCCTTCTAAAATTTAAACCAAATGATATTGAAGTATTCAGGGTAAAAATCCAGAATACTTCTCTGAGATCCAATTTTTCCTCTCTATCATCTCCCCTTCTCCATAAGGGGACATGGTCAATAGCTTGAACATTTAATAGTTTTACATCTGAATTGTGATACTCCCTGAAATGCCTTGCTATGGGAGTATCAGAATCAGGGTCCTCAATGGATCTCACATGGGCTAGAAATCTGTTTTTGAGGGAGCGCTTTGTTTTCCCTGTGTACTGCTTAGAGCACCCCCTACAGGTTAACAAATATATCACATGTGTGGTGTCACAGTTAATGTAAAAATTAATATTATGTACCTTGTCAGTACTAGTTGAAACAAATGTCTCACCCTCAGTCACATATTCGCAAGTTTTACAGATATTCTTTCTGCATTTATGTATGCGCTGTCTGAATAACAAAATAAAAACCGAGATGTGGGGGCGCACAGTATAGAGCATAAAACATTATAATTTAATATAAATGTGTGTATAAGTAAATATCAAACCATAAACCAGTAATGGTGATAGGAGTGAAGTCCCAATGGAAACACAATATTAGGCACTGTCCATGAAAACCAGCTGGAATACAAAATGCAGGGGGATGCTCTCCTCCTCACAGACGTATACAAGTGAAAACTATGAAGAAAACAGAGGGGTGCCTCATGTGTGTATCAGCATATTCAATGTCGAATGGAAAGACGTACAAGCCAAATCAGTACTCACATTTCGTACGAGTACACTTATGTACTGGTAGAAGCAGGCTAGTAACTCAGGGTATACCAGCTAACCCTCACTCAGCTCCAGGTATACAGTAGATAGTACAGGTGTGGTCCAACCCACTAAGCAAGGGGATGACTCCAGGTGTTCAGGTATAATGTATATACCAATCAAAAAGGTGCTTCAACTATGTTTGTGATAAAACAACTTGTTTATTAAAAACAATTAAAACCAATAACAAGCAGTGGGTATAGAGGGCATATGCAATATACTCCCTATCTATGCAACGCGTTTCTCAGCCTTAGCTTTGGCTGTTTCCTCAGGCATAAAGCACCTTGGTGCAAACACACTATTTAAAATAGATTCTAACCAATAGAAAAGTAAAAACCGCCCATAATGGGCGTGTGAACACACTTGAGTTCATAATTAGTTAATTGGCAGCAACAATCAACTGTGAACATGACACATAAAAAACATATATTGTAATAAAAATAATATTCAATATATATAGCTTCATGGTAATCCCTATACTCATCATTTCTATAGGGAACATTAATGTACAATGTTATAAAACATAAGTGAAAGTTTGGAACCAATTCAAATAAAAACATGTAAATCAACTATGGCTTAATGTCCCAACTGGTATCAAATACATATTTATTTAATAAGGTTTCGTCCCACTTCATGATGTTAAACCTTGTAACCCCAAATTATTCATAGTCCACTATCTGACACATACAAAGTTATAGATTGATTTGTAGTGTGTGAATTATTTTTATAACAAACCTTATAGAGCTAGTTTCTTATCACTCGCATAAGATATAAAATGCATTATTATATGAGCTTCTAGTGGATCAAATTAAATTCAAAATCACGCTCCTAACTTATTGGTGTCAGTGTTGATAGTACCTTTCGTTGGTCTCTTGTTACCAGTTACATGTTTTTTTTAGAAATCACAAGCTGTAACACTATAGTGATCGTGTTTACAGCCTGTTACGCTCAATGACTAATTCAGTGCTCAGGGGACTACGTCAACACAAAACTGGAAGGTGCAATGCCCTTTTAGTGTTGATACGTGCGGCCAATGATCCGCTTCCATTCTGAGTGATGTGTTGATATAGTCACGCCTACATCGGATGTAAACACTCCAATACCAAATAATATGTATACCTATTGAGACCAATACTATTTGTTTGTGGTGACTCGATGTGAACAATTTGTGTAAATCGTGAATAACGTACTAATGTGCGCAGCTATTAACAAACTATCAGAAATTAATTTTGTTTGTACCTGTCTGTTAATGTTCATGTGAACTACAATGAGAGATAATTGAATTAGGCTGCAGTGACTTAGCTACTGTGACAGGACTGAATTAAGTGAAATAAATAACTTAAATGAGTATTGCTCACTAATATATATAAAATAAATATTAATATGATCAAATGGAAATAAATAATCTATAGTGGTAACTATTGGAACTGGATGTTCCTGGTGAAAATAAATAAACACCTAGCTGTGATGACAATACTATAGTGGAAGATATGCCTAAAACAATAGTAAACAGCAAAATGTTAATGAAAATAATTGACCGTAGTGTAGGCTGAGAAACGCGTTGTTTAGATAGGGGGTATATTGCATATGCCCTCTATATCCACTGCTTGTTATTGGTTTTAATTGGTTTTAATAAACAAGTTGTTTTATCACAAACATTGTAGAAGTACCTTTTTGATAGGTATAGCATTGGTATATACATTATACCTGAACACCTGGAGTCATCCCCTTGCTTAGTGGGTTGGACCGCACCTGTACTATCTACTGTATACCTGGAGCTGAGTGAGGGTTAGCTGGTATACCCTGAGTTACTAGCCTGCTTCTACCAGTACATAAGTGTACTCATACGAAATGAGAGTAGTGATTTGGCTTGTACGTCTTTCCATTCGACATTGAATATGCTGATACACACATGAGGCGCCCCCCTGTTTTATGCTTTCTTTATTAAATCACAAAATAACATTTTTGTGTGTCATATCCCTTTAAAGGGTCCTGTGTGTCCCTATATATATATATATATATATATATATATACAGGGAGTGCAGAATTATTAGGCAAGTTGTATTTTTGAGGATTAATTTTATTATTGAACAACAACCATGTTCTCAATGAACCCAAAAAACTCATTAATATCAAAGCTGAATAGTTTTGGAAGTAGTTTTTAGTTTGTTTTTAGTTATAGCTATTTTAGGGGGATATCTGTGTGTGCAGGTGACTATTACTGTGCATAATTATTAGGCAACTTAACAAAAAACAAATATATACCCATTTCAGTTATTTATTTTTACTAGTGAAACCAATATAACATCTCAACATTCACAAATATACATTTCTGACATTCAAAAACAAAACAAAAACAAATCAGTGACCAATATAGCCACCTTTCTTTGCAAGGACACTCAAAAGCCTGCCATCCATGGATTCTGTCAGTGTTTTGATCTGTTCACCATCAACATTGCGTGCAGCAGCAACCACAGCCTCCCAGACACTGTTCAGAGAGGTGTACTGTTTTCCCTCCTTGTAAATCTCACATTTGATGATGGACCACAGGTTCTCAATGGGGTTCAGATCAGGTGAACAAGGAGGCCATGTCATTAGATTTTCTTCTTTTATACCCTTTCTTGCCAGCCACGCTGTGGAGTACTTGGACGCGTGTGATGGAGCATTGTCCTGCATGAAAATCATGTTTTTCTTGAAGGATGCAGACTTCTTCCTGTACCACTGCTTGAAGAAGGTGTCTTCCAGAAACTGGCAGTAGGACTGGGAGTTGAGCTTGACTCCATCCTCAACCCGAAAAGGCCCCACAAGCTCATCTTTGATGATACCAGCCCAAACCAGTACTCCACCTCCACCTTGCTGGCGTCTGAGTCGGACTGGAGCTCTCTGCCCTTTACCAATCCAGCCACGGGCCCATCCATCTGGCCCATCAGCTCTCATTTCATCAGTCCATAAAACCTTAGAAAAATCAGTCTTGAGATATTTCTTGGCCCAGTCTTGACGTTTCATCTTGTGTGTCTTGTTCAGTGGTGGTCGTCTTTCAGCCTTTCTTACCTTGGCCATGTCTCTGAGTATTGCACACCTTGTGCTTTTGAGCACTCCAGTGATGTTGCAGCTCTGAAATATGGCCAAACTGGTGGCAAGTGGCATCTTGGCAGCTGCACGCTTGACTTTTCTCAGTTCATGGGCAGTTATTTTGCGCCTTGGTTTTTCCACACGCTTCTTGCGACCCTGTTGACTATTTTGTGTGAAACGCTTGATTGTTCGATGATCACGCTTCAGAAGCTTTGCAATTTTAAGAGTGCTGCATCCCTCTGCAATATATCTCACTATTTTTGACTTTTCTGAGCCTGTCAAGTCCTTCTTTTGACCCATTTTGCCAAAGGAAAGGAAGTTGCCTAATAATTATGCACACCTGATATAGGGTGTTGATGTCATTAGACCACACCCCTTCTCATTACAGAGATGCACATCACCTAATATGCTTAATTGGTAGTAGGCTTTTGAGCCTATACAGCTTGGAGTAAGACAACATGCATAAAGAGGATGATGTGGTCAAAATACTCATTTGCCTAATAATTCTGCACACAGTGTATATATATATATATATATATATATATATATATATATATATATATATATATATATATATATATATATAAAATATTTAAAGGGACATTGTACACTAGATGTTTCTTTGCATAAATGTTTTGTAGATGATTCCTTTAAATAGCTCATCTGTAGGAGTTTTTGTAACAAACGTATAGTTTTCCTTATTATTAAATAACATTGTGCCGATTTTCAGACTCCTAACCAAGCCCCAAATATAGATTTTATGTTAGTGACATTGATGTAAAATAAATATGTTTTAATACTTCCAATCAGATTGCTAGTCTCTAGTACTGTGATAACCACCTTATACTGTTAATGAAATATTATGATATCTGTCAGTGGGGTATTCCCAGCTCTTTACAATTAACACACATTCTTCCTATCTGGTATCAGCTGTAAGCACTCCTTTTTCCCTTCTACTTTCTAGCCCAGGAGTGTGCCTTAAAACCCATGGGACAGAACTTTTTCACTTTCTGCGATTAGATTTTATTTCAGTGAAAAAGAACCCTTCATCCATCAATGCGCTGTCGCTTTGCTTCGCTTCCCAGTATTTGTTATCTTCAAAAAGTGCTTTGTTCTGGCTGTACTGTGTTAAGGAAAACTTACTCAGTGCAGCCACAGCACAGCACTGTTTAAAGAGAACAACCGCACTGCAAAGTAAAAACACTAACATCTCCTGCAGGTATCCCATTCTTTGACCTCTCAGATCACAGCATGTTCTGCCTTGAGGCTTGCAACATATAGCAGTACTGTCTGTAACAATGTTATAAATTGTTGGAAACACTGCTCACTCAAGTGCACACTAATGTTTACCATTGTTTAAAACAGTGTTACAAGTAATGTTGCCATATAGTGCTTTTACACATGCACATTCCTGAGCCTACCTAAGTATGCTCTCCCAACAATGAGTATCAAGTACATTTGTGTGTAAAATTGTATGCTCTATCTGAATAATGAAAATTTAATTTTGACTTTGATATAATTTGAGTGTGTTTCATAGTTTAAAATTCTGATTTCAGAATTGTTTTTAAATTTTTATTAAACCCAGAAAGTATTGTGTTTATTACAGGACCAGTAAATATAGTAGATAATCAACAAATGCATAATAAAAAGACAATGCAATAGCACTTAGTCTGAACTAAGAGAAATATAATAAACATTAAGGGACAGTCAAGTTCAAAAAAATCGTTCATGATTTAAATAGGGAATGTAATTTTAAACAACTTTTCCAATTTACTTTTATCACCAATTTTGCTTTCTTCACCTTGTATTCTTAGTTGAACGCTAATTCTAGGAGGTTCATATACTAATTTCTTAGACACTGAAGACTCTATTATCTCTAATCTAAATGCATTTTCACCACTAGAGGGCATTAGTTCATGTGTTTCAAATAGATAACATTGAGCTCATGCACGTGAAGTTACCCTGGAGCCAGCACTGATTGGCTAAAATGCATGTCTATCAAAAGAACTGAAATAAGGGGGCAGTCTGCAGAGGCTTAGATACAAGGTAATCACAGAGGTAAAAAGTGTATTTCTATAACAGTGTTGGTTATGCAAAACTGGGGAATGGGTAATAAAGGGATTATCTTTCTTTTTAAACAACAAAAATTCTGGTGTTGACTGTCCCTTTAAGGATTTGTATCTCACAATAAGATCACAACCATCTATTATCACTCATGATTCAGATATAACATACAATTTAAAACAACCTTCCATTTTATTTATATTATCAAATTTGCTTTGTCTCTTAGTGTCCTTTGTTGAAGAGTATGTCCAGGAGCAGTGCACTGCTGGGAGCTAGCTGAACACATAACAAGAGCCAATGACAAGACACAAACCATCAGCTAGCTCCCTGCAGTACATTGCTACTCTTGAGCCTACCTAGGTGTTTGTCTTCAACAAAGGATTCCAAGAGAACAAAGCAAATATGATAACAGAAGCAAACTTGTTTAAAAGTTGTTTAAAATCACATGCCCCAAACCTAAATTATAAAAGTCTAATATTGACTTTACTGTCCCTTTAAAGTCCAGCCTACAATTATTGCGTAGATCAATGAGAAACTAAGTTGAATCATGACAGTTCTTCTATGACCCAAATTTCCCGGGCTCTATTTGTAACGAGCAAAGGAATTGTGCAACCAGCTGAACATGTTTTGGAGTATAATGGAGAATCTGCAATTACTTTTTTTTTCTTCCTTTTCACAGAACACAATTAAACTTCACAGTAGCCATTGATTTTACAGCATCGAACGGTGAGTCTGGATTGCGGATTTTCTTTCTTGCTCCTTAATTTATTTATTTTCTTTTTAAAAAAATCAACATTCCAATTAATTGTGAAACTTAGAATCCTGTAAATATCAGTGCTTCGGAGAGGGGTAGACAAGCCGGTTGCTATGATAACAACACAAAGAATATTGGCTAAGAAAACTAGTTCTGTATCTAGTAATGCAGATGGTGTTCGCTTTGCTCTCCTTTTAATAGGGCTGCTCAGTTGACTCGCCGATTTGTGGCAACAGAGTTTTATACTGGGCTATTTATAGATACTGTAAGTATGGGACTGCCTGCTCAGTGAAGATGTACTGTAATGCTGATCATCACTGTGCCACAAGAATATGTTTCTATTTGTAGAGATCATATTAAAAAACATGATTACAACAAGAAAATGAAGTTAATGAGTTAAGAAAACCAACATCTCCCAACTCCTGTGACTCATTGCTAACCACTATGGCAGTGTAAGGGTTAAGCTTTCTGCTGGCTTCTATTTTTATGAGATTGGTGGAACATGATGATTTACGTTGAAATCATGGAGCAAAAACAGATGCAAGTTGTGTTTGAATGAAATTAAAGAGACTTTGTAGTTTAAAAATAAAATGCTTCATTTTGTTCCAATCCTTTATTACTGTATTTTAAACACCTGCAGAGTAATTAAACACAAAGTAAAAGTTGCACACATGGCATATACCAATTCAGCTTCAAAAATGGATAACAGATGGTGAGCCAATCAGGTGCAGATCTATGTACATATGCTCCAATCAAAAAAAAACATCCTTATCTGGAGTGGCAGGGAAGTGTAGTGCAATAGCAGCTTTGAGTATGGGGTTTATTCTCTAAGTTCCAGTTTCACAAGAGTCGGTTGAAAGAAGTTGGATGAGATTTAAGTGTATTTGTGTATTTAAGTATGCACCGTGCACCAGCATTTTAAACACAGCACTTGCTTAGAGAGCTTAAGGGGCTTGTACCACTTGGTAATGACTTAATTTGTTAATTGATAACAGGATAGAAGCCCCACTGGCACTATGAGCAGCTGCAGTATTTAAAATGCTGGAGCACTGAGAATATCTAGCTATGCTTCACGTGCATGTGCATGTGCACGTGCAGAGAAAAATGTTAACACTAAAACAGTGATAACTTCTACCGAAAGCATTTTTGCCAATATATGTATATTGTAATTATGTTTCTATTCAAAGATGCAATAAATCTATGTGCATTTATATTTTGACTGGAATGTCCCTTTAAAGACATGATTCAAGTGGGACCAAAAATATAATATTCCCATAAAAAAAATCAATATTTGAAAAAAAAAAAAATATATATAACAATAGACCCGTTCTAAGACCTTATTTTAACTCACCTCTCATGTGAGTTTTAACTTTATTCTGATTGGCTGTAAATCCCTTGTAGAGTTTCAAATGACTTACTTATACTTCATACTTTGTTTGAAACCGGCTGCCTTGTAAACTGACTTAATAACCAGCACAGTTGAAACCCATATAGATCAATTTTGCATTTTAAATTTCATATTATTATTTGTTAATATTGAATGTAATATTATTATTTTTTTATAATTATATTATTATTGTATTTTTAACACCAGCGATTAATTGTTAGAATGTTTGTAACAATTGGAGGCAAAGTGTCAATATCCCTAGTAACAAACACCTGTATTTGTTAAAAGAATGCAGAAGTGAAAAGTATACTAGGGTATAGAACCCCAGTACTGTATACATTTTTTCAAAACACTTTACATTACTTAGGGCCCAATTCTCTAACGCTCTCTGGGCTTGTGAGATTCTATAAGAAATCTCGCCAGTACTATGAAGCTCACATACTAATTCTATAAACGCAGTTTTTACCTTGAGAACAGTGTGTCTGAAAAAAGGGTGTTCCCTGTTTTTTGTGAAGGTTTATAAAATAAAAACCAAAAAATGTTACAAAATCGTCTGCAAAAATGTTATTTTATGGAAAAATGAAAGAGCCATAATACTCGAAAAATGTCATGCTCCTAATTCATTTGAGCATGTAATTTTAAGACCTGTTGACTCTGCACTACTGTGTGTTTAACCCCCATCAAAAGGGATTAAAAATATAGTTGAAGTGCTGCTCGGGACCTGCAGAGCACTGCAGGTCCTGAGCAAAAAAAGGCAGCTGATCCAATCAACAGATCCAGTCACAAGACTCAGATTAGGGCAAGTCATTTTTTTACTATTATGGCCCTTTATAATTCGTATTGAAATTACGCAGGAAAAAAAAAAGATTTAAGTTGCACCGTAGAAATAAATAAAACTCATGTATAAAGTGGTGTGAAAATTGTATTTATAATAGGAAATATTATTTTCCCATATCTACTAGTGTATCTGAAATTTCTTCACTAGGTTTGGCCTGATCTCTAAACCTTTTTCCCCTGAAGAGCTGTTCTTTTCTCGCAAACTAAAAGGTGGTGTGATTCTGTCAAAATATGCAAAGTACTTATTACCCTAATAGAAATACCCATGTATATGAAAATAATGATTACTGTAAGACACTAATATGATTTGTATTGGCTGCAGTAATTCATTTTTAAAGTGTGCCCCCTGCTAATATCGCTCTCACCAATAAGATAAACATTTTTTTACTGGCAAGTAGCACACAGTGTTGCCCCTGAGCTATTGCCGGCAAGATAATTTTTTGCACCCCTTTCTATATCATGCAGCAGGAACAGTAAAAAAGTTATTTTAAAATGAATATTGTGTCTGGACACTTTGAAATGGCTGTCAAGCTCCACCCACTGATGACATCCCTATCTGGGCTACATCTAGGCACTCTGTATGCAGCAGGCACTCTGCTGAATAGCATTGACTGTCTGTTGAATTCAACTAGTGACCCTTTTGTGATTGGATGCCATATGTAACCCAGATCATGATGTCATCAGTGGGCTGAGCTTGGCAGCCATTTCAAAGTGGCCAGAAACAATATTTATTGTAAAGTAAATTTTTACCGTTCCTGCTGCATGATATAGAAAAGGTGCAGGAGGCTATTTGCAGCTTAATCTAAGGTAAGACTTTAAGATGGCAAAGGTGTAGACTGTCCCTTCAAGTTATGATTTCAACTTGTATGGGAGCACATTCAGAAACAGTTTGTGTATCTACTATTCATTTAGGTACAGCTCTCATGGAGTGCTCTTCTGAAGAAAATTACAATGTAAAAATATAGTTAATGAAACCTAATACATTTAAAGATACTTTTAAGATTATTTAATCAAATCTGACCTTTAAATTGGGGCAATATTGGGCATATTAGATTAGTTAAACTAATTATTGGCAAAATGCTATTTCACATTCTAGTTGTAAACCTAACACATTTTGATAACAAACTATTTAACAGACTTTAATGGGGAGTTTTGCTGTTTCTGACAGCTGTCAAATTTATATCTGTAATGTAATCTAGCCCAAAAATGAGAATCCTGAAATTTATAGCTAGGTGCACGCACATGATTAGGAGACTGTGTGCCGTGCTAGTATTGCTAAGCGCAGCTAACATTCTCTGTGTATCATTCTCAGGAAACCCTTCACAGCCCACCTCACTGCATTATATGAACCCCTACCAACTGAACGCATATGGAATGGCACTTAAAGCTGTTGGAGAGATTATCCAGGACTATGACAGTGACAAATTATTCCCGGCATATGGCTTTGGTGCCAAGATCCCACCAGATGGCAAGATTTCCCATGAGTTTCCGCTGGTTTGTAAATGACTTGTGACACTTTTCATGGCTCTGTATATTAGAGCAAACAAAATACCTATGAATTATACTGCATCAGTTTCAGCTATAGAGATTTAAGTGGAATATCTAATTTGACAGCCACGTATTACAAGCATATTATAAGAATTAATAACCCACTAAATTGTGGTGTTAGAATGCTCTCATTTAGTAAGTGATTTTTAAATGTTAACAAAAATACAGTTTTAAAGGGCCATAATACTCAAATGTTGAAACACTTGAAAGTGATGCAGCATAGCTGTAAAAAGCTGACTAGAAAATATCACCTGAACATCTCTATGTAAAAAAGAAAGATATTTTACCTCAAAAGTTTATCAGTAGCCACATCCCATTGTAAAGGACTTCTAAGCAGCATATCAGTATGTCTGTCCCGGGACAGTGGAAGGAGTGAGCTTATGTGAACACTCATATTATTTCCCTATTCAGTGTAAGGAAGTTTACAATGAAATCTCATGAGAGTTAAGTGAAATCTCATGAGATCACAGTAAAAGAGTTCATGACCTCAGCACTGCTGATGCTGATTGGCTGCTGTTCATTGCTTCGTTTTTTGTTTTTTTTTACCTGCAGCTGGGCAGCAGCTGAGTATAATTTTATACACAGAACTTACTCTGCTGAGCCGAGGAAATTGTGAGGTAAAATATCTTCCTTTTTTACACAAAGATGCTCAGGTGATATTTTCCTGTCAGCTTTTTACAGTTATACTGCATCAGTTTCAAGTGATTTAGCATATGAGTATTATGTCCCTTTAAGGGACACCAAAGTAATTTTATGTTGATGGTGTATATCAGCAATTAAGGACTGCATTGTAAAACTAAATGCTAACAAACGTTTTCTTTTACAGCCAAGGGATACACCCCTTGATTATATTCGAGTATTGAGAGCCACACCCTTGAGTATATTTATTACCTTTTTTACTGTGGCAATTTAAGCACTGATCAAACAGTCACTGCGCTGCACTCCATCCTCTCTAAGGGGAAAAAAATAAACATTGTTATTTGCTTTTTCTACAATTTAACTCTGAAGATGAACTCTTTTTTTCTATGCATAATTAAACATTTTATGTGGAATTACAAAAGGGACAAGAAACCCCAAATTTTCCTTTCATAATTCAGATAGAGCAAGTGAACAACTTTCCAATTTACTTCTATTATCTAATTAGCTTTATTCTCTTAGTATCCTTAGTTGAAAAAGCATACCTAGGTGCTGATTGGTGGCTACACACAAATGGCTCTTTTCATTGGTTCACTAAATGTATTCAGCTAGCTCCCAGTAGTGCATAGATGTTCCTTCAACAATGAATACCAAGAAAACAAAGCAAATTAGATGATAGAAGTAAACTGGAAATTTGTAAAAAAAAAAAAATCACATGGTCTATCTTAATCAAGAAAGAAAACTTTTGGGATTTATGTCCCTTTAAGCACTGCTATTTGCCATTTCATCTCAGGTTTATAATAACTGCTTGAATAAAATGTCTTTATAATGACATTCTAACGCAAAATAATTTGTCACAGCATGTCATCTTTGCATTAGTTGACACTTGATAACTAAGTGGTTAATGACATAGGTAAAGTCCTACTCAGTATCCCTCAAGCCTTGATGTTCCCGAACAAAACACAGCAAGTGATTGGCCAACATAGGCCTAGTTTCCATTGAGGTGGTAACCTGTGGAAACTAGTGATAAAAACATTTATCTCCATTAAAGTCTATGGACAATTTTTATGTTACCACCAGTTTCCAAACTTTATCACCTCAATGGAAATGAGCCCATAGACAGTGATCGATTTGAGCAAAAGTATGTCTTTCTGCAAAATGCAAAAATAGTGCGCTGTAATGAATTAGACTATCCCTTTAAAGGGACGATAAACTGCTGGGTACAACTACAGTAGGATGGTTACTATTCACCATGGTGTTGTCTTCCCTCCTGTACCTACAGCTCTCTATAAAAAAAATTCTTGTTTTAACTCATTACAGAATACAGCTGGTGCCGCCATTTTGTAGCTCATGCATTGTTACATCCTGTGACAGAAGCAGTGCACTTTCACAGATCTGCTTTTTGACATCTGTACCTGTCACTTCAGTTTATCTCACATAATAGAGAGCAGAAGTGTTACATTTTTGCAGTTTTTTTACACAGTTTAAAAGTTACATAACAAATATAAGCTCCAAGATGGCGGCGCCCAGTGTGAGGATACAGAGCTTCACTAACTGATATTTGTAAGTAGTTAAAATAAGAGAATGACTTTGAAGACAGCCACAGACACTGGAGGAAAAACAAAACCATAGCGAGTAGTAACCATCTACTCGACAGTTTAATGTCCCTTTAATGATGGAATTGCATGTCATTAGGTAAAGTAGCTTCATGCGCTTGCACAGAGTAGGGGTTATATTTTTGTCATTTACATATCTTTAATTTCTTGCTTTAGAACGGTGATGTGGAGAACCCAAATTGTGTTGGTATCCAAGGCGTACTAGAGGCGTACTTTAAAAGCCTGCGCACTGTCCAGCTTTACGGTCCCACCAACTTTGCATCTGTAATTGACCAGGTTGCCAGGTAAATCACCAGCATCCTGAAAACTGCACTCTAATGCTATAAACCCCTCTGTGACACAAACACCCTAAAAATGCTGTTAGAGAGAGATGCAATGAAAGGAAGCCAAGGAAAAGTTTGCCTGTATGTATCAAAACATTGACATGAAACCCCATCATTTTCATTCATGATTCAGATAAAGGAGTAGATTTAACAAGCAGCAGATTCTGCAATCTACCCCCAAAGTTAAAGGGACACTGAACCCACATTTTTTTTCTTTCATGATTCAAAAAGAGCATGGAATTTTAAGCAACTTTCTAATTTACTCCTATTATCAATTTTTCTTTGTTCTCTTGCTATCTTTATTTTAAAAGCAGGAATGTAAATCTTAGCAGCCAGCCCATTTTAGGGTCAGCACCATGGATAGTGTTTGCTTATTGGTGGCTACATTTTCCCACCATTAAGCAAGCATAACCCAGGTTCTCAACTAAAAATGGTCCGGCTCCTATGCATCACATTCCTGCTTTTTAAATAAAGATAGCAAGGGAACGAAGAAAAAAATATAATAGGAGTAAATTAGAAAGTTGCTTAAAATTGCATATTCTATCTGAATCATGAAATAACAAATTTGGGTTTAGTGTCCCTTTAAGAAGCAGCAGTCATAAGACCGCTGCTCCTTTACTCATGCGCCACCTCTGAGGTGGCGGACTGCAATCATCCCGATCAGATACGATCGGGATGATTGACACTCCCTGCTAGAGGCCAATTGGCCGCGAATGTGCAAGGGGCGGAATTGCAGAAGCATTTCACTAGAAATGCTTGTGCAATGATAAATGCCGACAGCGTATTTGTCGCATTTATCGATGTTGCGGATCATGTCCACCCAACATTTGATAAATCGACCCAAAGCATCCAATTTTAAACAACTTTCCTATAATTTTATTATCTAATTTTTGTAGTTCACTTTGTATCCTTTGTTGAAAAGTATTCCTAGAAAGGTTGCACTACTGAGAGATAGCTACTGATTGGTGGCTGTACATATAAATGTCTCTTGTTATTGGTTCATGTGATGTGTTCAGCTAGCTCTCAGTAGTGCATTGCTCCTATATCAACAAGGGATTGCAAAAGCATGCAGCAAGTTTGATAATAGAAGCAAATTGGAAAGTTGTTACATTTGTATGTTGTATCTTAATCATAAAAGAAAAGTTTTGGGTTTCATGTCCCTTTAAGGGAAATTGGCACACAAAAAATGCCTGTCTTTATAAATAAACTAACTGGGTTACTTTTACCTATATTCCCCCTTTGAAAGCTCATCAATTCTGTCAAAAGGACAATAATTTACACAAATAATATTTTATAATATAGTTGATTAAAAATGAAGTAGAATACACAAACACCTAGATTACGAGTTTTGCGTTATGAGGGGCGCGGTGCTAACAAGCAGTTTTTTCTCACCACTCACTTCCCTACAGCGCTGGTATTACAGGTTTTTACAAACCCGGCGTTAAAAGGCGTAGAGCAAAATTGAGCTCCATACCGCACTCTAATACCAGCGCTGCTTAAGTCAGCGGCGAGCTGGTTGTAAGTGCTCGTGCACGATTTCCCCATAGACATCAATGGGGAGAGCCGGCTGAGAAAAAGCCTAACACCTGCAAAAAAGCAGCGTAAAGCTCAGTAACGCAGCCCCATTGATTCCTATGGGGAAACACATTTTATGTTTACACCTAACACCCTAACATGAATCCAGAGTCTAAACACCCCTAATCTTACACTTATTAACCCCTAATCTGCCGCCCCCGACATCGCCGACACCTGCATTATATTTATTAATCCCTAATCTGCCGCTCCGGACATCGCCGCCACCTACATTATACTTATTAACCCCTAATCTGCCGTCCCCAACATCGCCACCACTATTCTAAATTTATTAACCCCTAAACCTAAGTCTAACCCTAACCCCCCCCTAACTTAAATATAACTTAAATAAATCTAAATAAAATTACTATCATTCCCTAAATTATTCCTATTTAAAACTAAATACTTACCTATAAAATGAACTCTAAGCTAGCTACAATATAACTAATAGTTACATTGTAGCTAGCTTAGGGTTTATTTTTATTTTACAGGCAAGTTTGTATTTATTTTAACTAGGTAGAATAGTTACTAAATAGTTATTAACTATTTAATAACTTCCTAGCTAAAATAAATACAAATTTACCTGTAAAATAAAACCTAACCTAAGTTACACTAACACCTAACACTACACTACAATTAAATAAATTCCCTACATTAAATACAATTAAAAAAATAAAAAAAACACTAAATTACAGAAAATAAAAAACAAATTACAAGATCTTTAAACTAATTACACCTAATCTAATAGCCCTATCAAAATAAAAAAGCCCACCCAAAATAAAAAAAAACCCTAGCCTAAACTAAACTAAACTACCAATAGCCTTTAAAAGGGCCTTTTGCGGGGCATTGCCCCAAAGAAATCAGCTCTTTTACCTGTAAAAAAAAATACAAACAACCCCCCCAACAGTAAAACCCACCACCCACACAACCAACCCCCCAAATAAAAGCCTAACTAAAAAAAACTAAGCTCCGCATTGCCCTGAAAAGGGCATTTGGATGGGAATTGCCCTTAAAAGGGCATTTAGCTCTATTGCTGCCCAAAGCCCTACCTAAAAAATAAACCCACCCAATACACCCTTAAAAAATCCTAACACTAACCCCCGAATATTCACTTACCGGGAGAAGTCTTCATCCAAGCGGCAAAATGTCCTCAACGAAGCCGCCAGAAGTGGTCCTCCAGACGGGTAGAAGTGGTCCTCCAGACGGCATCTTCTATCTTCATCCTTCCGACGCGGAGCGGCTCCATCTTCAAGACATCCGGCGCGGAGCATCCTCTTCAATCGACTGCTTCTTCAGAATGAATGCTTCTTTAAGTTACGTCATCCAAGATGGCGTGCCTTAGATTCCAATTGGCTGATAGAATTCTATCAGCCAATCGAAATTAAGGTAGAACAAATCCTATTGGCTGATTCCAATCAGCCAATTGAATGCAAGCTCAATCCCATTGGCTGATTGGATCAGCCAATAGGATTGAAGTTCAATCCTATTGGCTGATTGCATCAGCCAATAGGATTTTTTCTACCTTAATTCCGATTGGCTGATAGTATTCTATCAGCCAATCGGAATCTAAGGGACTCCATCTTGGATGATGTCACTTAAAGGTACATTCATTCCGAAGAAGCCGTCGATTGAAGAGGATGCTCCGCGCCAGATGTCTTGAAGATGGAGCCGCTCCGCTTCGGAAGGATGAAGATAGAAGATGCCGTCTGGATGAAGACTTCTGCCCATCTGGAGGACCACTTCTGCCGGCTTCGTTGAGGACATCTTGCCGCTTGGATGAAGACTTCTCCCGGTAAGTGATTCTTCGGGGTTAGTGTTAGGATTTTTTAAGGGTGTATTGGGTAGGTTTATTTTTTAGGTTAGGGCTTTGGGCCGCAATAGAGCTAAATGACCTTTTAAGGGCAATGCCCATCCAAATGCCCTTTTCAGGGCAATGGGGAGCTTAGTTTTTTTTAGTTAGGCTTTTATTTGAGGGGTTGGTTGTGTGGATGGTGGGTTTTACTGTTGGGGGGTTATTTGTATTTTTTTTTACAATTAAAAGAGCTGATTTCTTTGGGGCAATGCCCCGCAAAAGGCCCTTTTAAGGGCTATTGGTAGTTTAGTTTAGGCTAGGGTTTTTTTTTATTTTGGGTAGGCTTTTTTTTATTTTGATAGGGCTATTAGATTAGGTGTAATTAGTTTAAAGATCTTTTATTTTCTGTAATTTAGTGTTTTATTTTTGTAATTTAGCTAATTTTATTAAATTGTATTTTATGTAGGGAATTTATTTAATTGTAGTGTAGTGTTAGGTGTTATTGTAACTTAGGTTAGGTTTTATTTTACAGGTAAATTTGTATTTATTTTAGCTAGGTAGTTAGTAAATAGTTAATAACTATTTAGTAACTATTCTACCTAGTTAAAATAAATACAAACTTGGCTGAAAAATAAAAATAAATCCTAAGCTAGATACAATGTAACTATTAGTTATATTGTAGCTAGCTTAGGGTTTATTTTATAGGTAAGTATTTAGTTTTAAATAGGAATTATTTACTTAATGATAGGAATTTTTATTCATATTTATTTTAATTATATTTAAGTTAAGGGGTGTTAGTGTTAGACTTAGGTTTAAAGGGTTAATAAATCTAGAATAGTGGTGGCGACGTTGGGAACGGCAGATTAGGGGTTAATAAATGTAGGTAGGTGTCGGCAATGTTGGGGGCAGCAGATTAGGGGTTAATAAATATAATGTAGGTGGCGGCGATGTCCAGAGCGGAAGATTAGGGGTTAATAAGTATAATGTAGGTGGCGGCAATGTTGGGAGCAGCAGATTAGGGGTTAATAATATTCAACTAGTGTTTGCGAGGTGGGAGTGCGGAGGTTTAGGGGTTAATATGTTTATTCTAGTGGCGTCGATGCCTGGAGCGACAGATTAGGGGTTACAAATTTTATTATAGTGTTTGCGATGCGGGAGGGCCTCGGTTTAGGGGTTAATAGGTAGTTTATGGGTGTTAGTGTACTTTTTAGCACTTTAGTTATGAGTTATGCTACAGCGTTGTAGTGTAAAACTCATAACTACTGACTTTAAAAATGCATTAGGAATGCATTAGGAATCTTGTCGGTAGAGGCTGTACCGCTCACTTTTTGGCCTCCCAGGACAAACTCGTAATACCAGCGCTATGGAAGTCCCATGGAAAAAAGGCTTTACGAAATTTACATAAGTTGATTTGCGGTAAGGCCAAAAAAGTGTGCGGGACACCTATACCTGCAAGACTCGTAATAGCAGCGGGTTTAAAAAAGCAGCGTTATACCTTAACGCACAACTCGTAATCTAGCCGAAAGTTTGTAATTGATAAGTTTTATATATATATATATATATATACAGTCGTATGCAAAAGTTTAGGCACCCCTGACAATTTCCATGATTTTCATTTATAAATAATTGGGTGTTTGGATCAGCAATTTCATTTTGAGCTATCAAATAACTGAAGGACACAGTAATATTTCAGTAGTGAAATGAGCTTTATTGGATTAACAGAAAATGTGCAATATGCATCAAAATGAAATTAGACAGGTGCATAAATTTGGGCACCCCAACAGAAATATTGCAATAATATTTAGTAGAGCCTCCTTCAGCAGAAATAACAGCCTCTAGATGCTTCCTATAGCCTGTAATGAGTGTCTGGATTCTGGATGAAGATATTTTGGACCATTCCTCTTGCAAAACATCTCCAGTTCAGTTAGGTTTGATGGTTGCCGAGAATGGACAGCCCGCTTCAAATCACCCCACAGATTTTCAATGATTTTAAGGTCTGGGGACTGGGATGGCCATTCCAGAACATTGTACTTGTTCTTCTGCATAAATGCCAGAGTAGATTTTGATCAGTGTTTTAGGTTGTTGCAGTGGCGTCACTAGGGTTGGTGTCACCCAGTGCGGTAAGTTATGGTGTCACCCCCCCCCCCCCCCCCGAAAGAAGCAGACACACACAAACACAAAAAACACAGGCACACACACATGCAAACACTCAGACACACTTAAAAACACACTCAGATGCACACACAAACACTCAGAAACACACTGACACACACACAGAAAAACAAACATTCAGGCACACACAAAAACACTCAGGCACACACACATGCAAATACTCAGACACACTTAATAACACACTCAGATGCACACAAAAAATATTGGAAACATACTCAGACACACACACAAAAACACACACAGAAAAACATTCAGGTACACACAAAAACACTCAGGCACACACACAAACACGTAGACACACACAAAAACTCAGACACACACACACACACATACAAAATATGTAATCTGCACTGCATTAATTATAAAGCTCATGCCTAGAGCTGCTCCCTGGCTCAGCAGAGCATCAAATGAAAGATAAACAGAGCACTCTAAAATAAATCACTAAAGAAAAGGTTTAGGTGCGCAAACTATGAAAATCCTGCTCTCTGACTCTGTTCCAAGTCTGTCAGTGCACAGCCACGGGCCACGTGCCTACTGCTTCTTATGGCCAATCACCTCTGCACTTTGCCCGCCCTCCTCCCCTCCTACCAGTGTACACTTAGTGTACCGTATCCGTACCGGTCTGGTGGGCTTCATACGTGGTTCCTTCACTTTAGAGATAGTGTCAGACAGTCATGCGGACAGGTGCCAGGCATCCCCCTCACAATTTCCTGGTTCCTGTTTAGAGAGACAGCACAGCAGTGAGTGACTTCACTGCTCCATATGTCACTGAGCAGTGAGCACAGATAGGCAGGCAGGTTTAGGCTAGCAGCAAAACTTTGCAAGCCCCACGGCACGCCCACAACATTCATAGTGAAATTGGGCAGGAGAGGAGCAAAGTACAAACAAGCAAAAGCAGCCGGGAAAACTATTTGTGGAAATTGCAGCGCTGGCTCAAGGGGCAAAAAAATTAAGTGTCTACAACTTCCCCAGTCCCACTAATGTTTTTTTTTTTCTTCTGGTGGTGTCACCCCCTGGAGGTTGTCACCCGGGTGTGGACCGCACCCCCTGCACTCCCCTAGTGATGCCACTGGGTTGCTGTCTTGTTGAAATATCCAGCCCCGTCGTAACTTCAACTTTGTGACTAATTCCTCAACATTATTCTCAAGTATCTGCTGATATTGAGTGGAATCCATGCAACCCTCAAATTTAACAAGATTCCCAGTACCGGCACTGGCCACACAGTCCCACAGCATGATGGAATATCCAACAACTTTTACTGTGGGTAGCAAGTGTTTGTCTTGGAATGCTGTCTTCTTTTGCCACCATGCATAACGCCCCTTGTTATGACCAAATAACTCAATCTTTGTTTCATCAGTCCACAGCACCTTCTTCCAAAATTAAGCTGGCTTGTCCAAATGTGCGTTTGCATACCTCAAGTGACTCTGTTTGTGGCGTGTGTGCAGAAAAGGCTTCTTCCACATCACTCTCCCATACAGCTTCTCCTTGTACAAAGTGTGTTGAATTGTTGAACGATGCACAGTGACACCATCTGCAGCAAGATGATGTTGTAGGTCTTTGGAGGTGGTCTGTGGGCTGTTTTTGACCGTTCTCACCATCCTTTGCCTTTGCTCTCCGATATTTTACTTGGCCTGCCACTTCTGGCCTTAACAAGAACTGTGCCTGTGGTCTTCCATTTCCTCACTATGTTCCTCACGGTGGACACTGACAGCTTAAATCTCTGCAATAGCTTTTTGTAGCCTTCCCCTAAACCATAATGTTGAACAATCTTTGTTTTCAGGTCATTTGAGAGTTGTTTTGAGGCCCCCATGTTGCCACTCTTCAGAGGAGAGTCAAAGAGAACAGCAACTTGCAATTGGCCACCTTAAATACCTTTTCTCATGATTGGATGCACCTCTCTATGAAGTTCAAGGCTTAATGGGCTCACCAAACCAATTGTGTGTTCCAATTAATCAGTGATAGGTAGTTACAGGTATTCAAATCAACAAAATGACAAGGGTGCCCAAATTTATGCACCTGTCTTATTTTGTTTTGATGCATATTGCACATTTTCTGTTAATTCAATAAATCAAATTTCACTGCTGAAATATTACTGTGTCCTTCAGTTATTTGATAGATCGAAATGAAATTGCTGATCCAAACACCCAATTATTTATAAATGAAAATCATAGAAATTGTCAGGGGTGCCTAAACTTTTGCATATGACTGTATATATATATATATATATCTGATGAAGCGCATGTGAGCATGCGCGAAATGCGTCAGATCTAGCACCCCTTGCACACCTGTGTTAGTGCTACTAACCTTGTGTATCAAATAAAGTCACCTGACTTCAAGTTCCTGAGTCCTCGCTTTTATATATATATATATATATATATATATATATATATATATATATATATATATATATATATATATGTCATACACACATATAAGCACACTTGTTTACATTAATAGCAAAATTGTATGTTATACTAGTAATATTCAACCCCAGACCACTAATCAGGAATGTGAGCATGAGCTCTTAAAATTGGATATGATGTGGGCCTTTGAGTAAGCTATATCTGGCAAAATGCACGCCAGACGTGGGCCAGGATCCGGATACTAATATGGGATAGGATCTATTATTATGTGATATGTTTTTGTATTTGTGATAAGGATGAATGGAGTATTACTGCTCACATTTTGGGAGCTCATGCAACCATAGAATAAACAATTATAGGCAAAGTCTTCCCAATGTGATGAACGGGCCGTAAACAAAGGTTTATAAATATGATACTGTTAGAGTATAGTTTGATTAATTTAGTTATCATTTCTTCTCTTGGTTTTTGTGGTTATTTTAATGATGTTATTTTAACCATCTTCTTAAAGGGACAGTCTACCATAGAATTGTTATTGTTTTAATAGATAATCCCTTTATTACCCATTCCCCAGTTTTGCATAACCAACACAGTTATATTAATATACTTTTTACATCTGTGATTACCTTGTATATAGGAACCTTCTTCCAGCCCCCTGATCACATGACTGTGACTGTTTATTATCTATTGTCTTAAATTTAGCATTGTTTTGTGCTAAATCTTAAATAACCCCCTGTGCCTGAACACACTGTTATCTATATGGCCCACATGTACTTTCTGTCTCTTTGTGTTGAAAAGAGATTTGAAAAGCCTGAGATAAGAGGCAGCCCTCAAAGGCTTAGAAATCAGCATATGAGCCTACCTAGGTTTAGTTTAAACTAAGAATACCAAGAGAAAGAAGCAAATTTGATGATAAAAGTAAATTGGAAAGTTGATTAAAATTAAAAGTCCTATCTGAATAATGAAAGTTTAATTTATACTAGACTGTCCCTTTAACACATTGATTAAAAGTTGTTTTATTTAATTTATTATAGCGTTCCTCATTAGTGGTCTGGGACTAATTATTACTAGCAGGATATCTTTCCTGAATTTTTCTGGACATTTTAGGTGTGTCCTAAAATGTATTTTCCGTTTCTTCTGTTTAAAACATTTTTATATACTTGACATGTTAAAGACACTGGACACATTGCTCACAATTAGTTTGATTGTTAGATGGTTAAAGGGACATAAAACAAGTTGGGATAGAGACAAAATATAATAATATGTACTTTAATTACTTTACCTGCAAATTTATACTGCAGTGCCTCGCCATTAACCAGTTTCCAAATTGTAAAGCTCTAACTCCCCCCACACAATTCCTTCTATGGCTGTATCTATATCGACTGTTGCTTTGATAGAATGTAAAAGTGCACAGTGATCCTTTGCTGGAACATGCCTAAAAGCTGTGAACTCAGTTGAAATACAATGCCTGTGTCTAAACATTGATAAGGGGGGTGGAGCAGACTTCTCCAGACAGCATGGCTATGTAAGTATTTTTGCTTATTTTTGAAAATTATTTTAAAATACTTGCAAGCAATTTTTAAACATGTTTTTAGGCAAACTTTTTTCTTAATCAGCCCTTTTAGGATATGCACAAATCTCAACATGTTTTATGGCACTTAAAATAATGCATTAGTAGTGGGTAATATAGAATGTATGGATTGATTTTACAACCCCCAGTGAAAATTCTTACCGGATAAAATTTTATGATACACATTGTGCACTAAGGAATATGATGTACCTGTAAATGAAATGGTTTTTATGTTTTTTTGTCCTATACAAGTGCGGCAGGTCAGATTACAGATGGGTCTCAGTATTACGTTCTTCTCATTATCACGGATGGAGTAATCTCTGACATGGCCCAGACCAAAGAGGCGATAGTAAATGTGAGTAATATAAACTTCAATTTATTCATATTTATCAGACTTTTGTGCTAGTATAGCCCTGATAATCAAAAGGTCGCCAACTCTGAGAGAAATCAAGCAAAATATGTTCTTAGTATTTTAAAATATATATTCCTATGTATATCTGTATATGCTGTGTCTAATTTTATATATATACTATACCTTACCTTTTTTTCATGAAAGAAAAAATGTGGGTTCAGTGTCCCTTTAAACAACAAAGATCTGCAAATGGTGTAGAACGCACAGTTGATGGTGGCTACTAAAAGGAATATACCCACAGACAGAACTGTAAAATAAATCTTCTGCTTTGTATTGAAGAAATACACCTTCAAACTTCTCTTCTATTAAAAACAAAGTTTACTGATGCAATGTTTATCCATAAAATTTCTTAACGCGTTTCAACAGGTATCACTGACTGTTTCAAGAGCATAAAAAATACAGAGCTATTGCCTGTTACATGAATGAACATTTCGTCAGTAAACTTTGTTTTTAATGGAACAGAAGTTTGAAGATATATATATATCAAAATATGTATTTATTAATAAGTAGAACATATTCCGCTATGTGAAGAACGTTAGAATGTGGAATGTTAATATTTCATGTCAGGTTAGCGCACTGTAAAAAATGTGATCGGGTATGCGTGCGAGTAAGGGTGTTATTTTTTTCCACTTTTGACGCACAATTGAAGTCAATGTGGAAATACGCTAATGTGGTTGTTATATTTGAACTTCGGCTTTTCGAGTGCGGCTGGTTAGCGCTCATGTGAAAACTTTTTACTTTCAACTTGTAAGCCTGCTATCCAACGCCGTCTAGCAAAGTTAACACGGTAGCTCAAAGTAACGCTCCACTCATAGTCTAGCCCTTTATATATAAATATGTGACGTTATCTGAAAATCCTTGTAAAGTCACCATTGAAAATCTTGCCAAGTTGTTATTTTTTTATATACTGTATATAAAAGTGTAAACCAATCACACAAAAAACAAAAAATGTGACAATAAATATGATAGTGCGTGACAAAAAAACAACAAATTTAAGCAAGTTATCAATAAATGATCCAAAGATCTAAATTATATTCAAATAAAAAAAAGATATGTCCAATACGTGATGTAGTCAAATTCAATGGTCTTGAAAATATCCTCAAAGTGAAAAAAAGAAAATAATATATATTGTAACTCTGTGATGTACCAAATGGTATAGAGAGTGTGTTTTACGGTATCTTACTCGCATGAGGTGGAGCTGTAATAAGCTGTTTACGACCGCTGCTCCTTAAAGGGACACTGAAACCAAATTCTTTTCTTTCATAATTCAGACAGAGCATGCAATTTTAAGCAACTTTCTAATTTACTTCTATTATCAATTTTTCTTTGTTCTGTTGCTATCTTTTTTTGAAAAAGAAGGCATCTAAGCTAAGGAGCCAGCAAATTTTTGGTTCAGACCCATGGACAGCACTTGTTTATTAATGCTGTCCAATCAGCAAGGACAACCCAGTTTGTTCACCAAAAATGGGCCGGCATCTAAACTTACATTCTTGCTTTTCAAATAAACATACCAAGAGAATGAAAAAAAAAATTGGGTTCAGGGTCCCTTTAACCTTTCTGCCAAATTTTAGGTGGTGGATTAAAATCATCCCGATGTGATTAGGATAATTGACAGTCCCTGCTAGCGGCCAATTGGCCACCAGTGAGCAGGGGAAGGCATTGCACAGCAAATCATGTCCGTTCAATATTTGATAAATGGAGCCCAAGATGTTCCTTTTAGTATTGTGGTATCCCCACCTAAGTTTATGGCCTTAGGTCTAAGCTATAGATAAGTTGTGTAAACACAGCCAGCAGAAGAAATTAAACTCCCAGTGGGGTATAGAAGAGATAAGGTAATAAAATGTTAATTTTCCATTGTTCTCTCCAAGTATTGGTCTTTGGTTTATGGACAGATATAAGATAAAGAAGCAGGTATATGTACACAATGTGATACAGTAATGAGATCTGATTATACCTACAAGCTCAACCCATGTTATTAGGTTGTGGCTTTAAAACACAAAATCAGTTATTTAATATACATAAATAAAGCTTTAAAAAAAGCTAATTCTCATACATTTTATACTCTGCAACTGGTAAAAAAAAGTAATTGGAAACACATTAAGGGAAAAACAATTTTTACCGTATACTGTCCCTTTAAATCAACCAAAAAAATTATCCATTCTATCTCTGCTGCCCTAGGACCAGTCAGCCGTGCACCAGAACACCAGAGCTCCACACCAGGGACAGTCAACACCAGAATTGTTGTTGTTTAAAAAGATAGATAATCCTTTTATTACCCATTCCCCAGTTTGGCATAACCAACACAGTTATAATAATACATTTTTTACCTCTGTGATTACCTTGTATCTAAGCCTCTGCAAATTGCCCCCTTATTTCAGTTCTTTTGACAGACTTGCATTTTAGCCAATCAGTGCTGAGTCCTAGGTAACTTCACGTGCGTGAGCTCAATGTTATCTATATGACACACATGAACTAACGCCCTCTAGTGGTAAAATACTGTCAAAATGCATTCAGATAAGAGGCAACCTTCAAGAGCTAAGAAATTAGCATATGAGTTTACCTAGGTTTAGCTTTGAACTAAGAATACCAAGAGAACAAAGCAAACTTGGTGATAAAAGTAAATTGGAAAGTTGTTTAAAATGACATGCCCTATCTGACAACTTGGTATTCTGTGCCCATTTACATCACAGAACTCCAGTCGAAACTAAAATACATTCTTAAATATAAGATCTTAACTGCCTTAGGATTTACATTTCCTGGGGCTCAAGAATTTTGGAGTTCAAACAATCAAAATAAATTAAGAAGTTGAGAATACCGCCGGTTTATAGAAGTAACACACTCAATGATATTAATTGGGTGATAGAACAAATCTGTATTTCCTCTGTGTGATATGGGACAGCGAGGGAGATGATAAGCCAATATCACAAAGGCTACGCGCAATAATTAATATAAAAAAGAAACCAACCAATATGGTTCTCCCACTGAGTCAGGAAATGAAAAACATTTGTTGCTGATGAAAATCTCGTCTAATGAAGAGCTGACATTAATTCCAATTAAAAAGAGGAAGGTTAATAAAAAGCCTTTAGAGAAAGAAAACGGTAGAGATTTGGTTCAAGAGGGAAGAAATTTTGAGTCTTGCTTGGAATATACCAAAGAGGGTTCTTATCAGTGACAACAAAGCTTAGTACATCAAAAATGTGTTAAGTGCGTTGTATAGAGATAGGACACATCCATCAGCTAAAAATAGAATTAACCTTTTACTTGTATAAGAAACTATTAAATATAAACATTGTGATCTGCAAGATTTCACCAAGCATCAATGAATGTTATCTGGAGGAGAAGAGATGTTATCTTGCGGATTTGTATTAAGGTTTTTTTTTTTAATCAGATATTTACTGATACTTGATTTTCTTTTTTCCTTTTTGATTTTTTTCACAAGTAATAATTTTCACCTTCTCAAAAACAGCATGAGCCAGCAGACATTCCAATGTTAGATCAAAATCGCTGCTGCGAGTATGTAAACTGGCTCATTAATTTCTGCCTAGCACCGTGTGCTAGAAAAATCTATGTTATAACAGACACAAGCGTTAAACATTCTATGTAAAATTATGCTTTAGTCTAAAAATTGACGCGTGTTCTCATCGGTATCTTCCTGCCCAGATTTTCTACGTTCTCCCTCCCGTCACCTTTAGGCATTTGCGATTTAATCAATTTACATGGTGTTTGCTTCACTAATTAAACCATTAATTGTTTTCAAAAACATTCAGGCATCGTGATGAATTAGTGAAACAAATATTAGCCCATTTAACTAAATCTATAACAAAAACCTGATTGTAGAGGAAATGTCTAGAAAGTGCGCTGTTTGATGTGAAAAGTAATTAAATGTTATTTGACTTATTTGAAGACATTATATGCATGATTTATGATAGCTTTCTCTCATTTTGTTCAAGACTGCACATGAAGTTAATTTTCTATACTAACAAGCAAGAAGTTTTTCATGTACTTGGACAAGCAGATGTACTGAAAATAGGATTATTAAAAAAATGAGGGAGACTAAGGAATCGACAAATTTCAATTAGGAAATAGACAAATTATACACAAGTGACTAAACCCCCCCCCCACACACACACACACACACTATTTTACAATTTGATGCAGTTTGGTACAACAAAATTCTTCATATAAATCATCTTCATTCAAACATTAAAGTGACAGTAAAGTCATAATTAGACATTCATGATTTAGACAGAGCATATAATTTTAAACACCTTTCCCATTCAATTATATTATTTAATTTGCTTCCTTCTCTTGTTATCATTTGCTGAAAGGTTTATCTAGGAAAGCTCAGGAGCAGAAAAGAACCTAGGTTCTAGCTGCTGATTGGTGGCTGCATATATATATATACCGATTGTCATTGGCTCACCCATGTGTTCAATTAGAAACCAGTAGTGCGTTGCTGCTCCTTCAACAAATTATACCAAGAGAATGAAGCACATTTGATAATAAAAGTAAACTGGAAAGTGTTTTAAAATGTTATGTTCTACCTAAATCATGAAAGAAAAATTTTAGGTTTCATGTCCCTTTAATGTAGTAACAAATCTGTGAATTCTATTTCTCTTTTAGGGCACAGTGGGAGTAATGACATTAAACTGTCAGTTACATCAAAAGTATTAACTAAATAAGAGTACAAGAGTACAATATTAAATGTTTGAAATTAAGATTTTACATGTTGTAAACAAATAAGAGGGAAAAATGTTTTAAGAGCAGATAAATAAGAGAGACTGTAAAAAAGTTTGGACAAATTAGTAGATATGTGCATGGCACATATCTACAAATTAGGGAGATTCCTGGAAATCAGAAAGAGTTGGAAACTCTAACCTGAAATGTCTGTGATTCCCAATTGTGTATATTATTCTCCTCTCTCCAGCCTCAGAACCAGATGATCTAATGCTCTCTGCTTTGGTGAGATTATTGAAAACATCTTCTTAGTACTGTGAGGTCCCTCCGAGAAATTTAGAAAGGCAAAGTTTAGCTTGAAAGCTGTTGATTTCCCTAGTCATGGAACTGGATGTGAAGAAGAGACTCTTTCATTGCAATATAATGTTAAAAAAAGCCAAAAAGATTTGGTATGATTTCTGTCCATGCTGGACAAAGCTTCTAAGCCAGTCTGGTTTTTATTACCCTTCTCTGTGGCGTACACATGGGATTTGATGTGTCCCAGTGATCTGTTTTCTCACTAGAGTGTCTCAAGTTGTTTACAAATAGAATAGCTCATTTACCTTTATTTTATCATTTAACCCCTTAATGACCGGACCATTTTTCAATTTTCTTACCCTTAATGACAATGGCTATTTTTACATTTCTGCAGTGTTTGTGTTTAGCTGTAATTTCCCTCTTACTCATTTACTGTACCCACACATATTATATACCGTTTTTCTCGCCATTAAATGGACTTTCTAAGGATACCATTATTTTCATCATATCTTATAATTTCCTATAAAAAAAATATAAAATATGAGGAAAAAATTGAAAAAAACACACTTTTTCTAACTTTGACCCCCAAAATCTGTTACACATCTACAATCACCAAAAAAACACCTATGCTATATAGTTTCTAAATTTTGTCCTGAGTTTAGAAATACCCAATGTTTACATGTTCTTTACTTTTTTTGCAAGTTATAGGGCCATAAATACAAGTAGCACTTTGCTATTTCCAAACAACTTTTTTTCAAAATTAGCGCTAGTTACATTGGAACCCTGATATCTGTCAGGAATACGTGAATATCCCTTGACATGTATATATTTTTTTTTAGAAGACAACCCAAAGTATTGATCTAGGCCCATTTTGGTATATTTCATGCCACCATTTCACCGCCAAATGTCATCAAATAAAAAAAAAAGTTCACTTTTTCACAAATTTTGTCACAAACTTTAGGTTTCCCACTGAAATTATTTACAAACAGCTTCTGCAATTAAGGCACAAATGGTTGTAAATGCTTCTTTGGGATCCCCTTTGTTCAGAAATAGCAGACTTATATGGCTTTGGGGTTGCTTTTTGGTAAGTAGAAGGCCGCTAAATGCTGCTGCGCACCACACGTAAATTATGCCCAGCAGTTAAGGGGTTAAATTAGGTAGCTTGTAGGGAGCTTGCAGGGTTAATTTTAGCTTTAGGGTAGAGATCAGCCTCCCACCTGACACATCCCACCCCCTGATCCCTCCCAAACAGTTCTCTTCCCTCCCCCACCCCACAATTGTCCCCGCCATCTTAAGTACTGGCAGAAAGTCTGCCAGTACTAAATAAAAGGAGTTTTTCTTTTTTTTAATAAAAAAAAATAAAATGTTTTAGCTGTGATGGACTCCTGCCTTAGCCCCAACCTCCATGATCCCCCCCCCCAGCTCTCTAACCCTCTCCCCTACCTAATTGCCGCCATCTTGGGTACTGGCAGCTGTCTGCCAGTACCCAATTTGCCCCCAAAAAAAGTGTTTTTTTTTTATCTTTTATTGCCATTTTAATTTTTTCTGTAGTGTAGCAGCCCCCCACAATACCCCAACCCCCTCCCCCTCCCAGATCCTTATATATTTATTTTTTCCCCCCTCTTCCCTCCTCATTGGTGTCAGTGTGGGTAGCTAATCGCGCGCGCCCACGCGCACCCGCACGCTCCCGGCACCCGGCGTGCACATTGCACTTACAGGAGCCGGATGCCGGGTAGCGATGGGCCGCCCACCCGCCTCCCTGTTGCGCTCCCACCCACCAACGAACCGGCACCATCGCTACCGGTGCAGAGAGGGCCACAGAGTGGCTCTCTCTGCATCGGAGTCTTCTGAAAGGGTATTGCAGGATGCCTCCATATGGAGGCATCACTGCAATACCCTGAGAGCTGCTGGAAGCGATTGCGATCGCTTCCAGCACTCTCTTAGACAACTGACGTACCAGGTACGTCTATTGTCATTAACTGTAAGTTAATGCATGACGTACCTGGTACGTCAGTTGTCATTAAGGGGTTAAAACAGCTGCATTTTCCTATTGAAATAATTTATACTGAATACTTTAGTATTCTCTATAGAAACGTTATTGAAACAAGTGGCAACACGCAGCAGTCAATTCCCAGTTTCATTTTTACTAGACTGTCCCTTTAAGTAAAGTGTTAGGGCTGGAATAAAGGTATAACACAAAAACAATAATATGCTACACAATAGTTTTACCAAGAAATAAACCAGGCAAAAAAAAAAAAAAAATGAAAAAACTTATATTGCCATTTTCGGCCAAAATGTTTCTGTTACCGAAATTTCATAGGATCCCTATTTAAAATAATATTAAATATCAATATACTGTATTATTCTTTATTTAGTTTTGTATAACTGAATCAGATCTAACAGGTTGTTTTTTGTTTTTTTTACCAATTATCCAAATAAAGTATAGTCCTAGAAAACTATTATTATATGCAAAACAGTATATCAAGAAATGAACTCAAACAGCAGCTCTAGGCTAGCATCAAATTTGAAATATGCTACATAACAATTTTACTGAAAACAGGCAAAAAAAAACGAAAAACAAAATAACCATAACTATTTGTGACAATCATGCCAGTGTGAGGGACAGCCAAATATGTATGAGGGTGTCTTATGATTACAATAGGTGAATGTCACACATGCAAATGAGTATTTTCCTTGCCAAGTGAACAAAGGGGTTACATCAATAGAGCTTTGCTGTAACCTTAAGAGGTGTGAATGGGCTATTGTATGTGTCAGTTTTAGGGGACCTCCCAGTTTCTATTTCAAAAACATGCAGTTAACACTCAAAAAGTCCTTTGCAGGAGTTTTTCTGTTGAAAACTCGCAGTGGCAGGAAACAGGAAACAGGAGTTAAGAAGACCGCTGCTCCTAAACTCATACGCCGCCTCTGAGGCAGCGTATAGCAATCCACCTGATCATGTACGATCGGGCTGATTGACACCCCCTGCTAGCGGCCAATTGGCCGCGAATCTGCAGGGGGCGGTATTGCACCAGCAGTTCACAAGAACTGCTGGTGCAATGATAAATGCCGACAGCGTATGCTGTCAGCATTTATCGATGTGCGGCGGACATGGTTCGCTATAGCGGATCATGTCTGTCCGCACATATATAAATAGACACCCAGGAGTTTTCTTCTTCCTCTGTATCTTGGCAAGTAATTTGACAAAGACAACCAGGTGCCTCTGAAATATATCATTTGAAGACAGGCTTTTATTGGGGCAAATTAGCTGCGTGTTAAATAGTTACAAGCACACATTTGTACAATAAAAAATTGTTCTTATTCCTTTTAATTTTATTATTGCATTATTATGCCCATCTTTGGTTTAGCACCTGGGTAGCACTTGCTGATTGGTGGCTAAATGTAACCACCAATCAGCAAGTGCTATCGAGGGTGCTGAGCCAAAAATGGGCCAGCTCATAAGCTTACATTCCTGCTTTTTCAAATAAAGATACCTGGGTAGCACTTGCTGATTGGTGGCTAAATGTAACCACCAATCAGCAAGTGCTTTCGAGGGTGCTGAACCAAAAATTGGCCAGCTCATAAGCTTACATTCCTGCTTTTTCAAATAAAGATACCAAGAGAATGAAGAAAAAAAATGATAGCAGGAGTATATTAGAAAGTTGCTTAAAATTTCACGCTGTATCTGAATCATGAAAGAAAAAAATTGGTTTCAGTATCCCTTTAAGTGATATCACATTAACCATTTTGGCAACATAATAGTATAAATATAATATACTGTATCTCCAAAACATTTAATTAAAACTGTGATCTTAATTTGACTTCTTGTATAAAATGTTATGTTTGCTGCTAAGTTTTATTTTAATCGTATTTGTTTTCTTTCAGGCTTCCTCATTACCGTTATCCATTATCATAGTTGGGGTTGGTCCAGCAGAATTTGACGGTATGTTTTTTTATTTTACCTTTTATACAGATTCTAATCTTTAAAAGTTAATGTTTGACTTTTCAAGGTTGTTGACTGCCCTAGAGGAATTGCTTTGCCTGAAGGAAAAATTGCAGAATTTATTCCCCCGATAAAAGGCTCAGGTTTAGTAGAAAGTTGTTTTATCCAGAATGCTTAAAGTAATTAGGATATTACTGCCTGAATACATATTTGCAGCCGAAGGGAAGACTGGGAAATCCAAATATAGCAATTCTTAAAATATACCCAGAGAGTAGAACTGAGTGCCTTTTAAAATAGGTTTTAAACTTCTTTTTTTTTGTTGCTATTATTTTAAAATAAAATGAAATTAGTGTAACTGCAGAACGGAAAGACATTTTTAGGAATGGAGATGTGAAATACTAAATGAGAAACAGGAAAGTTATTTAACAATAAGAAATAATGAAAAGCTGATGTAGAAACAGAATACTACAAAAGACTTTATAAACTTAGATTCTATTGTCCATTTTATTACTCACTGTGGATTTTTCTCTCAAAATGCATTGATGATTCTTTTTTCATGTGGCTATTCAAAGGAGATGATGGGTTTCTTGTACACCTCATTGGTTACTGTAAAAAACGAAATCATGTGTGCCAACTGGCAGTGCCTTGTTTACATATCGGGTGCTCTATGCAGCGCATAGTAACAGGTAAAGCGGGAATACAGAGAAAATAATAAAGGTAGTCCCCAACAGTATCGGCTGAACCCTAGCTTGTTTAGATTTGTGGGTAGTTTTTAGCACCCCAACATTTTATGGTCTTGAACTGCTTGCCAGTTAAGGTAAACTTGATCTTAAAGGGACATTCCGGTCAAAATTTAAATGCACATAAATTAACTAGATCTTTGAATAGAAACATATTAGCAATATACATGTATTGGCAAAAATGCTTCTAGTAAAAGTTATAACTTTTTTAGTGTGTATGCACGTGCATGTGAAGCATAGCTAGATATTCTCAGTGCACCAGCATTTTAAATACTGCAGCTGCTCAGAGTGCCAATGGGGCTTGTATCATTATCAACAATTAACAAATTGAGTCATTACTAGATGGTACAAGCACCTTAGGCTCTCTAAGCAAGTGCTATGTGAAGGCATTTTTGCTAATACATGTATGTTACAAAAATGCTTCTATTCAAAAGTGAAATGCATCCATGTGCATTACGATTTTGGATGGAATGTCCCATTAATGTTTTATGGGGTATATATGGTTTCAGTATCCCATGGAAAGGATTTGGGTGGACTGAGATGAATCATTGGTATTTCAAGGTTGTGTTTTTGTCAGTATGGGCAGGGTCTGGGTAATCTCGGGAGTGATTTGACAGTGTCTTATAAATCAACGTTAATATTTGTTGTCTACAACTCATTACAACCTGATTCTATAACTAGACACAACATGAACCCTTTAGGTTCTATATATAAGGCAAGGTTACAGTAAGGTCTTAAATAGGCTGACCATATTGCCGCTTTAAAAAGGGACACATATGAAAAATACATATGTCAGGGTTCTTATACAAAACCTTTCTTTAAACAGCCCTGAAAAGAGACCTGACATATGTCTTTTTCATATGTGTCCCTTTTTAAAGCAGCAATATGGTCACGCTAGTCTTAAACCATCATATGTTAATATAGTAATCTCAGGAGGTATATATTATACAATTTATCAGATTTATCCAGCTGTCAGTAAAACTTACTAAAAGATTTAAATGTAACCCCGTGAGTGTATGTGTACTAAGCAGCCAGTGTTAGAAGTCAACCGGTCTTATTTCTCTTGTTAAGTGTATCCAGTCCACGGATCATCCATTACTTGTGGTATATTCTCCTTCCCAACAGGAAGTTGCAAGAGGATCACCCACAGCAGAGCTGCTATATAGCTCCTCCCCTCACTGCCATATCCAGTAATTCTCTTGCAACTCTCAACTAAGATGGAGGTCGTAAGAGGACTGTGGTGTTTTATACTTAGTTTATTTCTTCAATCAAAAGTTTGTTATTTTTAAATGGTACCGGAGTGTACTGTTTATCTCAGGCAGTATTTAGAAGAAGAATCTGCCTGCGTTTTCTGTGATCTTAGCAGAAGTAACTAAGATCCTTTGCTGTTCTCACATATTCTGAGGAGTGAGGTAACTTCAGAGGGGGAATAGCGTGCAGGTTTTCCAGTAATAAGGTATGTGCAGTTAAAATATTTTTCTAGGGATGGAATTTGCTAGAAAATGCTGCTGATACCGAAGTAATGTAAGTAAAGCCTTAAATGCAGTGATAGCGACTGGTATCAGGCTTATTAATAGAGATACATACTCTTATAAAAGTGTATTTTAAAACGTTTGCTGGCATGTTTAATCGTTTTTTACATATGTTTGGTGATAAAACTTATTGGGGCCTAGTTTTTTCCACATGGCTGGCTTGAATTTTGCCTAGAAACAGTTCCCTGAGGCTTCCCACTGTTGTAATATGAGTGGGAGGGGCCTATTTTGGCATTTTTTTGCACAGCAAAAATTACAGACACAGACATCCAGCTTCTTCCTGCATGATCCAGGACTTCTCTGAAGGGCTTAAAAGGCTTCAAAAGTCGTATTGAGGGAGGTAAAAAGCCACAGTAGAGCTGTGGCAGTTGTTGTGACTGTTTAAAAAACGTTTTTGTCATTTGTTATTCCGATTTTTTGGTATTAAGGGGTTAATCATCCATTTGCAAGTGGGTGCAATGCTCTGCTAACTTATTACATACACTGTAAAAAATTTGTTAGTGTAACTGCATTTTTTCACTGTTATTTCAAAATTTGGGAAAAATTTATGTTTCTTAAAGGTGCAGTAACGTTTTTTATATTGCTTGTAAACTTGTTTTAAAGTGTTTTCCAAGTTTGCTAGTCTCATTGCTAGTCTGTTTAAACATGTCTGACACAGAGGAACCTACTTGTTCATTATGTTTGAAAGCCATGGTGGAGCCCCATAGGAGAATGTGTACTAAATGTATTGATTTCACCTTAAACAGTAAAGATCAGTCTTTATCTATAAAAGAATTATCACCAGAGGGTTCTGTCGAGGGGTAAGTTATGCCGACTAACTCTCCCCACGTGTCAGACCCTTCGCCTCCCGCTCAGGGACGCACGCTAATATGGCGCCAAGTACATCAGGGAAGCCCATAGCGATTACCTTGCAGGACATGGCTGCAATCATGAATAATACCCTGTCAGAGGTATTATCTAGATTGCCTGAATTAAGAGGCAAGCGTGATAGCTCTGGGGTTAGGAGAGATACAGAGCGCGCAAATGCTGTTAGAGCCATGTCTGATACTGCGTCACAGTATGCAGAACATGAGGACGGAGACCTTCAGTCTGTGGGTGACATCTCTGACTCGTGGAAACCGGATTTAGAGATTTCTAATTTTAAATTTAAGCTTGAGAACCTCCGTGTATTGCTTGGGGAGGTATTAGCTGCTCTGAATGACTGTAATACAGTTGCAATTCCAGAGAAATTGTGTAGGCTGGATAGATACTATGCGGTGCCAGTGTGTACTGACGTTTTTCCTATACCTAAAAGGCTTACAGAAATTATTAGCAAGGAGTGGGTTAGACCCGGTGTGCCCTTTTCCCCACCTCCTATATTTAGAAAAATGTTTCCAATAGACGCCACTACACGGGACTTATGGCAGACGGTCCCTAAGGTGGAGGGAGCAGTTTCTACTTTAGCAAAGCGTACCCCGGTTGAGGACAGTTGTGCTTTTTCAGATCCAATGGATAAAAAATTGGAGGGTTACCTTAAGAAAATGTTTATTCAACAAGGTTTTATTTTACAGCCCCTTGCATGCATTGCGCCTGTCACTGCTGCGGCGGCATTCTGGTTTGAGGCCCTGGAAGAGGCCATCCATACAGCTCCATTGAATGAAATTATTGACAAGCTTAGAACGCTTAAGCTAGCTAACTCATTTGTTTCTGATGCCATTGTTCATTTGACTAAACTAACGGCTAAGAATTCCAGATTCGCCATCCAGGCGCGTAGGGCGCTATGGCTTAAATCCTGGTCAGCTGACGTGACTTCAAAGTCTAAATTACTCAACATTCCTTTCAAGGGGCAGACCTTATTCGGGCCTGGCTTGAAGGAAATTATTGCTGACATTACTGGAGGCAAGGGTCATACCCTTCCTCAGGACAGGGCCAAATCAAAGTCCAAACAGTCTAATTTTCGTGCCTTTCGAAATTTCAAGGCAGGAGCAGTCTCAACTTCCTCTGCTTCAAAACAAGAGGGAACTGTTGCTCATTCCAGACAGGCCTGGAAATCTAACCAGTCCTGGAACAAGGGCAAGCAGGCCAGAAAGCCTGCTGCTGCCCCCAAGACAGCATGAAGGAACGGCCCCCTATCCGGAAATGGATCTAGTGGGGGGCAGACTTTCTCTCTTCGCCCAGGCGTGGGCAAGAGATGTTCAGGATCCCTGGGCGTTGGAGATCATATCTCAGGGATATCTTCTGGACTTCAAAGCTTCTCCTCCACAAGGGAGATTTCATCTTTCAAGGTTATCAGCAAACCAGATAAAGAAAGAGGCATTCCTAAGCTGTGTGCAAGACCTCCTAGTAATTGGAGTGATCCATCCAGTTCCGCGGACGGAACAAGGACAGGGATTTTATTCAAATCTGTTTGTGGTTCCCAAGAAAGAGGGAACCTTCAGACCAATCTTGGATCTAAAGATCTTAAACAAATTCCTCAGAGTTCCATCATTCAAAATGGAAACTATTCGGACCATCCTACCCATGATCCAAGAGGGTCAGTACATGACCACAGTGGACTTAAAGGATGCCTACCTTCACATACCGATTCACAAAGATCATCATCGGTTCCTAAGGTTTGCCTTTCTAGACAGGCATTACCAATTTGTAGCTCTTCCCTTCGGGTTGGCCACTGCCCCGAGAATTTTTACAAAGGTTCTGGGCTCACTTCTGGCGGTTCTAAGACCGCGAGGCATAGCGGTGGCTCCGTATCTAGACGACATCCTGATACAGGCGTCAAGCTTTCAAATTGCCAAGTCTCATACAGAGATAGTTCTGGCATTTCTGAGGTCGCATGGGTGGAAAGTGAACGTGGAAAAGAGTTCTCTATCACAACTCACAAGAGTCTCCTTCCTAGGGACTCTTATAGATTCTGTAGAGATGAAAATTTACCTGACGGAGTCCAGGTTATCAAAACTTCTAAATGCTTGCCGTGTCCTTCATTCCATTCCACGCCCGTCAGTTGCTCAGTGCATGGAAGTAATCGGCTTAATGGTAGCGGCAATGGACATAGTGCCATTTGCGCGCCTGCATCTCAGACCGCTGCAATTATGCATGCTAAGTCAGTGGAATGGGGATTACTCAGATTTGTCCCCTCTACTAAATCTGGATCAAGAGATCAGAGATTCTCTTCTCTGGTGGCTTTCTCGGGTCCATCTGTCCAAGGGTATGACCTTTCGCAGGCCAGATTGGACGATTGTAACAACAGATGCCAGCCTTCTAGGTTGGGGCGCAGTCTGGAACTCCCTGAAGGCTCAGGGATCGTGGACTCAGGAGGAGAAACTCCTCCCAATAAATATTCTGGAGTTAAGAGCAATATTCAAGGCTCTTCTAGCTTGGCCTCAGTTAGCAACACTGAGGTTCATCAGATTTCAGTCGGACAACATCACGACTGTGGCTTACATCAACCATCAAGGGGGAACCAGGAGTTCCCTAGCGATGTTAGAAGTCTCAAAGATAATTCGCTGGGCAGAGTCTCACTCTTGCCACCTGTCAGCGATCCACATCCCAGGCGTAGAGAACTGGGAGGCGGATTTTCTAAGTCGTCAGACTTTTCATCCGGGGGAGTGGGAACTCCATCCGGAGGTGTTTGCTCAACTGGTCCATCGTTGGGGCAAACCAGAACTGGATCTCATGGCGTCTTGTCAGAACGCCAAGCTTCCTTGTTACGGATCCAGGTCCAGGGACCCGGGAGCAACGCTGATAGATGCTCTAGCAGCTCCTTGGTTCTTCAACCTGGCCTATGTGTTTCCACCGTTTCCTCTGCTCCCTCGACTGATTGCCAAAATCAAACAGGAGAGAGCATCAGTGATTCTGATAGCGCCTGCGTGGCCACGCAGGACCTGGTATGCAGACCTAGTGGACATGTCATCTCTTCCACCATGGACTCTGGCTCTGAGGCAGGACCTTCTAATACAAGGTCCTTTCAATCATCCAAATCTAATTTCTCTGAGACTGACTGCATGGAGATTGAACGCTTGATTCTATCAAGGCCTGGCTTCTCAGAGTCAGTCATTGATACCTTAATACAGGCTCGGAAGCCTGTCACCAGGAAAATCTACCATAAGATATGGCGTAAATATCTTTATTGGTGTGAATCCAAGAGTTACTCATGGACTAAGGTTAGGATTCCTAGGATATTGTCCTTTCTCCAAGAGGGTTTGGACAAAGGCTTATCAGCTAGTTCTTTAAAAGGACAGATCTCTGCTCTGTCTATTCTTTTGCACAAGCGTCTGGCAGAAGTTCCAGACGTCCAGGCATTTTGTCAGGCTTTGGTTAGGATTAAGCCTGTGTTTAAAACTGTTGCTCCCCCCTGGAGCTTAAACTTGGTTCTTAAAGTTCTTCAGGGAGTTCCGTTTGAACCCCTTCATTCCATTGATATTAAACTTTTATCTTGGAAAGTTCTGTTTTTGATGGCTATTTCCTCAGCTCGAAGAGTCTCTGAGTTATCTGCCTTACATTGTGATTCTCCTTATCTGATTTTTCATTCAGATAAGGTAGTTCTGCGTACCAAACCTGGGTTTTTACCTAAGGTGGTTTCTAACAGGAATATCAATCAAGAGATTGTTTCCATCATTGTGTCCTAATCCTTCTTCAAAGAAGGAACGTCTTTTGCATAATCTGGACGTAGTCCGTGCCTTGAAGTTTTACTTACAGGCTACTAAAGATTTTCGTCAAACATCTGCCCTGTTTGTCGTTTACTCTGGACAGAGGAGAGGTCAAAAAGCTTCAGCAACCTCTCTCTCCTTTTGGCTTCGGAGCATAATACGCTTAGCCTATGAGACTGCTGGACAGCAGCCCCCTGAAAAGATTACAGCTCATTCTACTAGAGCTGTGGCTTCCACCTGGGCCTTTAAAAATGAGGCCTCTGTTGAACAGATTTGCAAGGCTGCGACTTGGTCTTCGCTTCACACCTTTTCAAAATTTTACAAATTTGACACTTTTGCTTCTTCGGAGGCTGTTTTTGGGAGAAAGGTTCTACAGGCAGTGGTTCCTTCCGTTTAAGTTCCTGCCTTGTCCCTCCCATCATCCGTGTACTTTAGCTTTGGTATTGGTATCCCACAAGTAATGGATGATCCGATCCGTGGACTGGATACACTTAACAAGAGAAAACATAATTTATGCTTACCTGATAAATTTATTTCTCTTGTAGTGTATCCAGTCCACGGCCCGCCCTGTCCTTTTAAGGCAGGTCTAAATTTTAATTAAACTACAGTCACCACTGCACCCTATGGTTTCTCCTTTCTCGTCTTGTTTCGGTCGAATGACTGGATATGGCAGTGAGGGGAGGAGCTATATAGCAGCTCTGCTGTGGGTGATCCTCTTGCAACTTCCTGTTGGGAAGGAGAATATCCCACAAGTAATGGATGATCCGTGGACTGGATACACTACAAGAGAAATAAATTTATCAGGTAAGCATAAATTATGTTTTTCCTGTTATGAACTTTTAACTTTACCGAATAAAGCCTTGCTTTTTAAACTCCATTTTTGGGACTCCAACCGGGCTTTTTCTTTGTTTATATTCAAGTTATTTCACTGTTTTTTTTCCATTTATGTTTCTGTAATATATAGCCAGCATAAGATTCTTAGTGAATGTTCTGAGATCTTGCCGTTAATATGTATGCAGGTGTTAGGACTGTGATGCGCAATCAATTAACCAATGAGGTGTTCTTCACTTTTTTTTAAGACATACAGAGTTTGCACACAGCAGGCTATGACTACTGCAATCTGCCGAAACGCGCAAGCCATCTGTGCTGCGCATTCTAAACAGTCTTTTCAGGGTGGCTTTGTTATCCCCTTTTTAAAAAAAAATATATCAATAAAGTCGAGTTTTATTTATATAGAGTGTGGTTTTTCCTTTTTCCAAAGTAATCTCGGGGTAGACATATAATTTATATTATATTTATGCCTGGTAAATAAACAGTTAAACACTACATTTGCATACAGAAAGAGAAGCGCTCTGCCAGGAACAAACAACAGCTCAGTAGCTTGTTCTATGGTGAGTTACGACCTAGGAGCAGCTTCTTTTAGCCCAGTTTTGCTTTTCATAGAGGAAAACTTTCCTGAAGTATATCAGTCTGATCCCATCCAGTAAGGTCAGTCCAGCCCCGAAATACCAGGCAATTCTCCTCTGAACAAGGAACATGGCAACCCCAGACGATCGTTTCGGCCTTCTATGGGCCTCCTCGGTGAGGTGCAGCCACATTCCTCTAAACACTACATTTAAAAAGCTCTGAATACAAAATAAATGTTTTAATAGCAATATATTTACACAATTTGCATTGTTTTACCATCCAGGGACATACCCTTTGATGACAGATAAGAACAAAAAGGCTCATACCTTTTATAAGATTGATTCATTCTTAGGATAGTCTTGTGCATATCCCAAACACTACTGGAAGTCTGTTCCATAAACCCCACTCTTTCTGCACATTACTTCTCTCAATACATGTTAATCTGGTGTTGCTCTCTGTGAAGATGCTTCCATTTTATTAAAATCTACCATTAAACTTTCATGGTTCAGATAGAGTGTGTTATTTTAAGTGGGTTTGTTCTCCTGGTCTCCTTTGTTGAAAAGCGTACCTAGGTAGGCTCAGAAGTAGAAATATACTTGCCTGTTGTAATTGGTTCACCAGATGTATTGAGCTAGCTCCTAGAAGTGTACTTTTGCTCTGAATCTGATTTTAACTAGGTGTTTAACCGCTTTGACGGTATTAACACATAGTTATATATAATTAATAGTGGAATTACAAACTGTTCTAAAACTTCAGAGCATTTAGTCTTTGCATTTTAATGTGCCTTTATGTTCCTTAATATCTATAAAGTTTGCCATCATATCAGCTCTCTCTCTCTGTTTTTACACTAAACTACATAAATGAAATCTAACACATGCTCTAGAAATGACCTTTGACTTTCCGGCCAAATTGGTCGTTAAGTTTTTCGGGCGATCACAATGCAAATTAGATTTTGTTCGTTGAAACTGTATTTGCAGCTGCAGGCTTTTAACAGAAAAGCTCTAGAAAAGGCCTTTCCGTATGTTAAGTACCCGTTCTTGAAATAGAAACTGGGCATTTACCAAAAATGACTGAATCAATAGCCCATTTACACCTCTTAAGATTACTGTAAAGGTCTTTCCAAGTAATCCCTTTGCTCACTGTGCAAGGGAAATACTAATTTACATGTGTGACATTAACCTATTGTAATCTGAATCCATCCTCATTACTAATTAACCATATGAATGCTATATGTATCTTGGCATGATGGGCATACTTCAATAGTAACATCAGGACCCCTACATCTACAAATAGTGTGTTTTTATTTATATATTTGATTTAATGACACCCACTGCCGTGTTTGTCACTAACAGTACAGGCGTCTTCATAACAAGATTTTAAAACAGGATTGCGCAATTGTGACTTTAATATAAACCTATTGTAATCCGTTTCCACTGTTAAACCATCTGAATGCTAAATGTATGTTGGCATGATGGGCAAACTGGGCAGCATTTTTCTATCACTATAAGGACACATAAACTTTGACAAGTATTGTTTTTAACATGTATTTCTATTGTTTGTTAAATGAACATGAAACCCAAATTTTTCCTTTCATGATACAGAGAATACAATTTTAAAAAAGTTTGCAATTTACTTCTATTATGAAATTTGCTTCGTTCTCTTGTTATTCTTTGTTGAAGAGATATCTAGATAGGTAGCGAACACTACATGACAACAAATTGTGCTGTCATCTAGTGCTCTTGCTAATGTATAACATTATTATAAAACTGCTGCCATCTAGTGCTCTTGCTAATGTATAACATTATTATAAAACTGCTGCCATCTAGTGCTCTTGCTAATGTATAACATTATTATAAAACTGCTGCCATCTAGTGCTCTTGCTAATTTAGAACATTGGTGTAAAACTGCTGCCATACAGTACTGCAGACAAGTGCACAGTTATGAACATAACTCCCTGCTTTTCACAAAGGATAACAAGAAAATGACAAAACGTTGACAAAAGAAGTAAATTGGAAAGTTGTTTAAAATTACATGTTCTATCTGAATTATGAAAGAAGTACATTTTAGTTTTATCTCCCTTTAAAGGACCTTTTCCATTTTGATGTGCTCTGAATACAAGAAAGTGATTACAGCTTTCTTTAGAATGGACATTTAATATCTTCTTATACTGGATTTTAACATTACTGAATTTTTAAAGCATGAACCCACTCCCTTGCAACATTGCATCTGCTTAGGTGACAAAACCATTTGTAGATGTTTGGGTCATGAAGTGACTTTTCCTGCAGATCCCTTAGCTGTACAGGATATCAGATACTCAGCACATGTATATGAACCTATGTGTGCCCTATCCACTGCAGTGGCGGCTGGTGACTTTTGAAGATGGGGGAGCACTAGCCCCGCCCCTCAGAGGGCTTCTCCCATTTTATTGTGCATGTGTGTGTATATATTTAGCAACATATCTAAGAAATGCCCAAGTTAGGTATAGCGCTGGCACACTTACAAATCAGTTTAGACATACATACTGACAGGAGACTGGTCTACACACAGACCAACATTAACAAGGAGACTACTATGGGCAGAAGTAATATCACAACACAATCAACCAGCCCTTATACACACACACACACACACATACATAATACTAGATTCACATAAATTGTTATGCTATATAGCATACAGCATGAAAAGTTTTATATTAGGAAAATTGAGGAACACTAAAATATATATAGCAGAAATTCAGTCCTGTATAATCATAGAAAGCTATAATATGATTATTATGGGTATGCTGTAAAATTGCATCTGAAAGAATGAAACCATAGCATACATATATGTCCATTTTGTAAATAAGTACATTTTACAATGAGTAGGAGATAGTTGCACTTGAATTACAATTCTGTAAGGATTTTAACTGAAGCACTGTGGCAGCGAAAGTGTGCTTTTCCAGCATGGATTATACATAATAATAATTTACAAATAAAATGCAAAAATGTAAGTAAGTATAATTAGGGGCACTTAAAAAGTAATGAATCCAATATACTAGCTTAAATACAATGGGCATTTTATTTTTTTAGTATATAATATTATCATATTAGTTGTATATGTATATACAACTTTTTAGTCAAATCAAATGTAGTTTTCTAAAGTATTTCACACACACACACATATATAAATTATGCGTATGTGCAATGTATAACATTACCAGGGTAGAAAAGGTGAAGGGGCAAGAAAAAAAACAAAACTGGTAGACATACTGTGTAACTTACTGTTGTCTTCCACTCGCTCCCTCTTCCTTATTGCTACTCCCAGAGGAGGAGGGCTACCGCTACACATTACCAGGGTAGAAAAGGTGAAGGGACAAGAAAAAAAAATGGTAGACATACTGTGTAACTTACTGTTGTCTTCTGCCTCTGTCTAGTACTGCTCTTCTGGGGTAGTTCAGACTGTCCTCTCCCCCTTCCATTACATCCCTGTGCTGTGTGTGTGTCCTCACTGCCCCACTCGCTCCCCTTATTGCTACTCCCAGAGGAGGACGGCTACCGCTACACATGGGTAGAAACTAAGAAGGGCTATGTCACTGTGATAGTATTGAGGGACCGGGTGACATGTTGCTTCCCCTATTCCAGCAATTTGCGGGTGTCAGCCACACTATTGAGACTCCCGGTCCCGAAACTTCCTGGAGAGTTGCTGCCTTGAGCGCGCGCACCTGCCCCCTCCCCTCCACCAGAAAAATTTCAGCCAAAAATAAATAAAAAATCCTTCGTTAGTGGCAGTGCTGCCTGCAGACAGTGGTGGTGGGCCGGGCTCTTCAACTGATTGAAGCCCACGATGCTCCTCCCCCACTCCCCACACACACAGCTCTTAGTGTGCGAGTGTCACGTGACAGCTGGCTCTCGCACACTAAGAGCTGTGTGGTTAGGAGACCTATGGGCTGGCCTGTAGGTGGCACTGCAGTCAATGCAGTTTTAAAGTGGATAGTGCTTTTGCCTATACTTCTATCTATCGCACTGCACATCATGTGCGATAGATAGAAGTATTAGGCAAAAGCCCATTCCACTATCGGCCTAAATAAAGCAATTTTAATGTTTTTATTCAAATGTTTTAGTCAAAACTGCAGTGCAATCAGCAAAAAGGTTTAAAAATGTATTTTTTTTTTTTTTTATTTCTCACTTTTTTTTTTCTTTTTTTTTTTGTTCATCAGGGGTCAGGGGGTTCACGTGCTCAAGTGCTCCTATAGAGGAGCCTCCACTGGTCCACTGTATACAGCCTCTGCAATAGGGATGAATAGATGTTAATGAATTAATACAATGTATGTCTCACGTGGCCATTTCAGAGTGTTTTGCCTATGTGCAAGATAATAGGAGTGAAATCATTGTAAAAGTACCCTTTGGGTGATTTATCAAGTGCCTAAGGTGAGGAATTTTAAAAGACAAAACTCGCCTTGAAAAAGTGATGAAAGGTTACTGGAAAATGGATTTGGTTGTAGAGATTTTTTTTTGCCCCATATTAAAAATAGGGCTTTTTATAAGGATAAAAAAATATATTTGAGAATGCAGAAAAGAGCCAGACACGCGATTGTGACCACGTCAAATTCAAAAGAGGCCTTTTCAGCCAGAAAAAAAGCCAAAAAGGCCCCAGTTGATAGATTGTGATCGAGGCCATTGATAGAAAAGGAAATAAAATTTTAAATCAAATGCTTTAATGAAATAGAGTATTTTATTTTACATTAGAATATACAGTTAAATAAACCAACCAATCTATATATATATCATAATTTTACATGTGTTTCTCAAGCTTAACTCTATTGCCTGGCATAGGGTCTCCAAACTAAGGGATTAAATGTTATCATATGATCCCTGGTCTTCTCTTCACTGTGGGAAAAATTAAATAAGTACATGATGCATTTTTATATATAAAATTATATGTTATTATTATATATTTAATGCATCTTTTTGCAAAAGATGATCCTAAAGTGACTTGAAAGCGTTTGCGTCACCAGGGGGGGGGCACTATCCCCCAGCATCATAGCCCCCAAACAGTGGCTTACCACCACTTTTCCCATGAACTGCGGCAGCTCTAGTTTAAGATTCCATGGCACATCTATCCCCGCCCACAACATGCCCAATCCCACCTATGACATGCCTGGGGACACCACTGCCCTGATACCTGTAAAAACACACACACATTTTATATATATATATATATATATATATATATATATATATATATATATAAATATATATATATATATATATATATATATATATATATATATATATATATATATATATAGTACAGCATAAATAAAATCAAATTTTGTTGAACAGAAACTATTTCACTCCACAAGCTGTGGCACTTTTTTGTATGTGGTCAGAAGCTGTATCACGCATACTATTTGTACTAAACAGGAACATTCATCCCCCTGCCCTTTGCAATGGTGGTGGTGGGGGGGGGGGGGGAAATGTGCATGCTCTTTAACATCTGTCCATTAATGGCAAAGAATACTCAAGCACATGCTCTGATTCATTATAGTGGTTCCTGCGACTCAGCATCTGATTGGCTGTACCATCAGTACCATTATTATTTTACTAGTATCATTGTTTTGTATGAAATGGGTTAGAACTGACACAATACTTTTCAGCATCACTTTCATATACATAAAACATACATAACAAACGTGATAGTTTGCACACCTACACCTAGATTTGGAGTTTGGCGTTAGCCGTGAAAACCAGCGTTAGAGGCTCCTAACGCTGGTTTTAGGCTACCGCCGGTATTTGGAGTCACTCAAAATAGGGTCTAACGCTCACTTTTCAGCCGCAACTTTTCCATACCGCAGATCCCCTTATGTAAATTGCGTATCCTATCTTTTCAATGGGATCTTTCTAACTCCGGTATTTAGAGTCGTTTCTGAAGTGAGCGTTAGACATCTAACGACAAAACTCCAGCCGCAGGAAAAAAGTCAGTAGTTAAGAGCTTTCTGGGCTAACGCCGGTTCATAAAGCTCTTAACTACTGTACTCTAAAGTACACTAACACCCATAAACTACCTATGTACCCCTAAACCGAGGTCCCCCCACATCGCCGACACTCGAATAAATTTTTTTAACCCCTAATCTGCCGACCGCCACCTACGTTATCCTTATGTACCCCAAATCTGCTGCCCCTAACACCGCCGACCCCTGTATTATATTTATTAACCCCTAACCTGCCCCCCACAACGTCGCCTCCTCCTACCTACACTTATTAACCCCTAATCTGCCGACCGCAAAGCGCCGCCACCTACGTTATCCTTATATACCCCTAATCTGCTGCCCCTAACACCGCCGACCCCTATATTATATTTATTAACCCCTAATCTGCCCCCCTCAACGTCGCCTCCACCTGCCTACACTTATTAACCCCTGCCGATTAATCTGCCGACCGGACCTGAGCGCTACTATAATAAAGTTATTAACCCCTAATCCGCCTCACTAACCCTATAATAAATAGTATTAACCCCTAATCTGCCCTCCCTAACATCGCCGACACCTAACTTCAATTATTAACCCCTAATCTGCCGACCGGAGCTCACCGCTATTCTAATAAATGTATTAACCCCTAAAGCTAAGTCTAACCCTAACACTAACACCCCCCTAAATTAAATATAATTTAAATCTAACGAAATTAATTAACTCTTATTAAATAAATTATTCCTATTTAAAGCTAAATACTTACCTGTAAAATACATCCTAATATAGCTACAATATAAATTATAATTATATTATAGCTATTTTAGGATTAATATTTATTTTACAGGTAACTTTGTATTTATTTTAACCAGGTACAATAGCTATTAAATAGTTAAGAACTATTTAATAGCTAAAATAGTTAAAATAATTACAAATTTACCTGTAAAAGAAATCCTAACCTAAGTTACAATTAAATCTAACACTAGATTATCAATAAATTAATTAAATAAACTACCTACAATTACCTACAATTAACCTAACACTACACTATCAATAAATTAATTAAATACAATTGCTACAAATAAATACAATTAAATAAACTAGCTAAAGTACAAAAAATAAAAAAAGAACTAAATTACAAAAAATAAAAAAATATTTACAAACATAAGAAAAATATTACAACAATTTTAAACTAATTACACCTACTCTAAGCCCCCTAATAAAATAACAAAGCCCCCCAAAATAAAAAAATACCCTACCCTATTCTAAATTACTAAAGTTCAAAGCTCTTTTACCTTACCAGCCCTGAACAGGGCCCTTTGCGGGGCATGCCCCAAGAAATACAGCTCTTTTGCCTGTAAAAAAAACCCATACAATACCCAAGCCCCCCAACATTACAACCCACCACCCACATACCCCTAATCTAACCCAAACCCCCCTTAAATAAACCTAACACTAAGCCCCTGAAGATCATCCTACCTTGTCTTCACCTCACCGGGTATCACACCGATCCGTCCAGAAGAGCTCCTCCGATGTCCTGATCCAAGCCCAAGCGGGGGGCTGAAGAGGTCCATGATCCGGCTGAAGTCTTCATCCAAGCGGGGCAGAAGAGGTCTTCCATCCGATTGAAGTCTTCATCCAAGCGGCATCCATCCGGAGCGAAGCGGCAGCATCCCGAAGACCTCCACCGCGGAACATCCATCCTGGCCGACGACTGAACGACGAATGACGGTTCCTTTAAATGACGTCATCCAAGATGGCGTCCCTCGAATTCCGATTGGCTGATAGGATTCTATCAGCCAATCAGAATTAAGGTAGGAATATTCTGATTGGCTGATGGAATCAGCCAATCAGAATCAAGTTCAATCCGATTGGCTGATCCGATCAGCCAATCAGATTGAGCTCGCATTCTATTGGCTGATCGGAACAGCCAATAGAATGCAAGCTCAATCTGATTGGCTAATCGGATCAGCCAATCGGATTGAACTTGATTCTGATTGGCTGATTCCATCAGCCAATCAGAATATTCCTACCTTAATTCCGATTGGCTGATAGAATCCTATCAGCCAATCGGAATTCGAGGGACGCCATCTTGGATGACGTCATTTAAAGGAACCGTCATTCGTCGTTCAGTCGTCGGCCAGGATGGATGTTCCGCGGTGGAGGTCTTCAGGATGCTGCCGCTTCGCTCCGGATGGATGCCGCTTGGATGAAGACTTCAATCGGATGGAAGACCTCTTCTGCCCCGCTTGGATGAAGACTTCAGCCGGATCATGGACCTCTTCAGCCCCCCGCTTGGGCTTGGATCAGGACATCGGAGGAGCTCTTCTGGACGGATCGATCGGTGAACCTGGTATGGTGAAGACAAGGTAGGATGATCTTCAGGGGCTTAGTGTTAGGTTTATTTAAGGGGGGTTTGGGTTAGATTAGGGGTATGTGGGTGGTGGGTTGTAATGTTGGGGGGCTTGGGTATTGTATGTTTTTTTTTACAGGCAAAAGAGCTGTATTTCTTGGGGCATGCCCCGCAAAGGGCCCTGTTCAGGGCTGGTAAGGTAAAAGAGCTTTGAACTTTAGTAATTTAGAATAGGGTAGGGCATTTTTTTATTTTGGGGGGCTTTGTTATTTTATTAGGGGGCTTAGAGTAGGTGTAATTAGTTTAAAATTGTTGTAATATTTTTCTTATGTTTGTAAATATTTTTTTATTTTTTGTAACTTAGTTCTTTTTTTATTTTTTGTACTTTAGCTAGTTTATTTAATTGTATTTATTTGTAGCAATTGTATTTAATTAATTTATTGATAGTGTAGTGTTAGGTTAATTGTAGGTAATTGTAGGTAGTTTATTTAATTAATTTATTGATAGTCTAGTGTTAGGTTTAATTGTAACTTAGGTTAGGATTTCTTTTACAGGTAAATTTGTAATTATTTTAACTATTTTAGCTATTAAATAGCTATTGTACCTGGTTAAAATAAATACAAAGTTACCTGTAAAATAAATATTAATCCTAAAATAGCTATAATATAATTATAATTTATATTGTAGCTATATTAGGATTTATTTTACAGGTAAGTATTTAGCTTTAAATAGGAATAATTTATTTAATAAGAGTTAATTAATTTCATTAGATTTAAATTATATTTAACTTAGGGGGGGGTTAGTGTTAGGGTTAGATTTAGCTTTAGGGGTTAATACATTTATTAGAGTAGCGGTGAGCTCCAGTCGGCAGATTAGGGGTTAATAATTGAAGTTAGGTGTCGGCGATGTTAGGGAGGGCAGATTAGGGGTTAATACTATTTATTATAGGGTTAGTTAGGGTTAGTGAGGCGGATTAGGGGTTAATAACTTTATTATAGTAGCGCTCAGGTCCGCTCGACAGATTAGGGGTTAATAAGTGTAGGCAGGTGGAGGCGACGTTGAGGGGGGCAGATTAGGGGTTAATAAATATAATATAGGGGTCGGCGGTGTTAGGGGCAGCAGATTAGGGGTACATAGGGATAATGTAAGTAGCGGCGGTTTACGGAGCAGCAGATTAGGGGTTAAAAATAAAATGCAGGTGTCAGCGGTAGCGGGGCGGCAGATTAGGGGTTAATAAGTGTAAGGTTAGGGGTGTTTAGACTCGGGGTACATGTTAGGGTGTTAGGTGCAGACGTAGGAAGTGTTTCCCCATAGCAAACAATGGGGCTGCGTTAAGAGCTGAACGCGGCTTTTTTGCAGGTGTTAGTTTTTTTTTCAGCTCAAACAGCCCCATTGTTTCCTATGGGGGAATCGTGCACGAGCACATTTTTGAGGCTGGCCGCTTGCGTAAGCAACTCTGGTATTGAGAGTTGAAGCTGCGTTAAAAATGCTCTACACTCCTTTTTGGAGCCTAACGCAGCCTTTATGTGTACTCTCAATACCAGAGTTATTTTTATGGTGCGGCCAGAAAAAAGCCGGCGTTAGTTTTTCGGGTTGTTACCGACAAAACTCCAAATCTAGCGGAATGTGTTTCATTGATAAACAGCTGCTCAGAATTCTAGGAAGCCATAATTATCTGGCTTAGACCCAAAGCAACCAAATATGGTCAGTGTGAAAAAATGTCTTTTTTTTCCCTCCACAGAAAGCAGTATTATGTATCTTGAAATTCTATTATTTCCTTTCCTCTTAAAAAAGATAACATACACAGGATTAAAAGATTGAAACCTGCCAGAGAGAGATAAAGAAGAATGAAAAGGAATAGAGAAAGTTTATCATTTTCTAGAGGGTAAAAAGATTCACTGACATCAGTTTAAAAATGGCTTTGGAAATATTCCCACAGCTGAAAATTCCCCAGGACATCAGAAGCTTTGTAACATTTCATACAATACAAGTCATTTCAAATCAGAATGAGCCTGGAAGTTCAAAACTTTTCACATCAAAGTAAAAGAAACAATTTTATCCTCTTGTGTCACTGTGAATTTCCCAGAATGCCTTACTGCGTCACCCACTCGGCAGGCAGAACCTTCCCTGTGGCAAGAACAACGTCAGAGCTGAGATAGGAAAGGGCAATTGTACAATTGTGACAAAATGACAGAGGACGTACAGTGTGACATTATCTTACTCCTAAAAAAGGGAATTCTGCTACTTACAAGGATAAAGTTGAATTACAATGAGTGTCGAAATTATAAAATTATATATTTTTTTTGTCATAAGAGTCCAAAAAATAAAAAAACATGCTCTAGTGTGTTTGAATATTTAAAGGGACAGTGCACTTCAGATTTTTGTTTTTGTTTAAATCGATAGATAATCTCTTTATTACCTATTCTCCAGTTTTGCATAACTAACACAGTTATATTAATATACTTTTTACCTCTGTGTTTAACTTGTATCTAAACCTCTGCAAACTGCCTCTTTATCTCAGATCTTTTGACAGACTTGTATTTTAGCCAATCAGTGCCCTCTCAAAAGTAACTCCACGGGCATGAGCACAATGTTGACTATATGGCCCACATGAACTAGCGCCCTCTAGCTGTGAAAAACTGTTGAATGCAGCTAAGATAAGAGGTGGCCTTCAAGGGCTTAGAAATTAGCATACAAGCCTACCTTGGTTTAGCTTTCAACAAAGAATACCAAGAAAACAAAGCAAAGTTGATGATAAAAGTAAATTGGAAAGCTTTTTTAACAAAATTTGCTATATCTGAATCATGAAAGTTTAATTTTGAGTCTATTGTCCCTTTAATTATTGCACTATTGGTTGCATATAACTATGCTTAAAGAGATATAACCACACATTTCTTTTCTTTCATGATTTAGATAGATAGAGCATGCAATTTTTAACAACTTTCTCATTTACTTCTATAATCTAATTTGCTTCATTCTTTTGGTATCCTTTGTTAAAAAGCCTACCTAGGTAGTCTCAGGAGCAGCATTGCACTACTGGGAGCTAGCTGGCGATTGGTGGCTGCACATCCTTCTTGCCATTGGCTCACCTGATGTGGTGCCAGTAGTGCATTTATGCTCCTTTAACAAAGTATACTAAGAGAATGAAGCAAATTAGATAATAGAAGTCAATGACAATTATTTAATTTGCTACCATCTCTTGTGATCCTTTGCTGAAAGGTTTATCTAGGTAAGTTTAGGAGCAGCTAATTGGTGGCTGCATATATATACCGATTGTCATTGGCTCACCCATGTGTTTAGTTAGAAACCAGTAGTGTGATGCTGCTCCTTCAACAAATGATACCAAGAGAATGACGAACATTTGATAATAGACGTAACTGGAAAGTTGTTTACAATTGTATGTTGTACCTAAATCATTAAAGAAAATGTTTGGGTTTCATGTCCGTTTAAAGTTCCAAAATCACGCCTGTCCCTCATGTGCCTCTCCAGCTGGTCCTTTTGTGACGGGCAAGTATGAATGCACTAACCAGTAACACACAAAATACTGCACAAAATCATGACATTTTGATAATACATTTTTTAAAAGGAAAAATGTAGCCAAATATTTTCTGCAAAGCATGTAAAAGCACTCTAAGGGGTAGATTTATCATAGTGCGAGCGAGCATCATACGATGTAGCATATCATGTCCGCTGCACATCGATAAATGCCGACAGCATACGCTGTCGGCATTTATCATTGCACCAGCAGTTCTTCTGCAATGCCACCCCCTGCAGATTTGCGGCCAATGCTAGCAGGCAGGGCCGCCACTAGAAATTTTGGGGCCCCTGACTTAACCATTGATCAGGGCCCCCCCTTCCTTTGACATGTGCAATTTTTGACCAAGTGACTAAAACGTATATGCACTTTATTCTTAAGTGTCTATTTAAACTTGGAAATGTTGTAAAGGTAGTAACATACAAACACAGAGACACACTCACACACTGAAACACACACACTCACACATAAGGATTCACATATAGACACTCTAGCAGACACGCAAAGAAACACACTCAGACACAGACACCCAAATAGACACTCAGCACTTGTTTACATTGATCTGACAAGTAATGAGGTAGACTTCAGCTTTGTAAAAAAAGGAGATTTAGAAAACAAAATATGGAGTTCTTATTATCTTTTTGTAAAGGAAGATGCCAACAGCATGCAGTGGCTGAAAGGAAGGGTCCTGAACTGCCTAAACAATAATTTAAAGGTTATATGGTGGATTAGGTGACTTCCGTAAAGGTCTCATTAGTCTCAAAGTCTGTAGAAAGATGTGAATAATCAGTAGTAAGGCCAAAATGTCCTAAAAAGGAACAAACAATGGACACACACACACAGACAAACTCAAACTTACACATACACCCAAGGAAACACCGACAGAGACAGCCTCAGAAAACACACAAAGACACACACACACAGAGAGACACCCACAGAAAACACACAAAGACATACACACACCCTCACGGAGACACCCACAGAAAACACACACCATCACAGAGACATCCACAGAAAACACAGACATACATACATACACACACACACCCTCACAGAGACATCCAAAGAAAACAGACATACACACCCACCCTCACAGAGGCATCCAGGGAAAATACACGAAGACAAAACATACACACACCCTCACAGAGACACCCATAAAAAAAAGCTCAAAGACATATGCACACACCCTCACAGACATCCACAGAAAATGCACAAAGACATACACACCCACCCTCACAGAGATTCCCACAGAAAAAAACACATACACACTCATAGCGACACAAATCAAAGCACAAAGACAAACACAGACACCCACAGAAACACTCACAGGAGGAAACATTTATGCACCTTGCATCCCCTAAATCAACAGTGTGTGACATGCATTATATATATATATATATATATATATATATATATATATATATATATATATATATATATATATATATATATATATATAAATACATATCTGCCAAAAGGGCACCTACCATTTGTGTATTGAGGAGGAAACATTTCTGCATGGTTTTAAATATAGAATTGTCAAATAATCATAAATACACTGCTGCTAAAAAAAAATGTGTTTTATGGACCCCTGGCCCCACCATACCACTACTACCACACTGAAGTTACAATCCGAAATTGCACAAAGAAATAAAAAACATTTGCTACTACCTCCTCTGCAAATGAAAGTGATCAGCCGTCTGACTCAGGCACACACTGTACAAACAAAGTGCCAAGTCTGTCTCACACTGTGCATAGTGGTTTAGTGCAAACTCAGAAATCCTCTCAAATTCTAATACTTTACTCCTTGTAATAAATTTCCCATGCTCAATTAGCACTCTGCTGTAGTACCCACTAGTGGCTGCCAATTTTTTATTTTTTTTTAGTTCTTGCCTCATGGGGCCCCCCTGGCCCATTGGGCCCCTGACAGGAGTCACCCCTGTCACCCCCTGATGGCGGCCCTGCTAGCAGGGGGTGTCAATCAACCCGATGATATTAGATCGGGTTGATTTCTGTCCGTGGCTGCTTCATAACTGTTGTTTCTTTCATGTAATTAGCAAGAGTCCATGAGCTAGTGACGTATGGGATATACATTCCTACCAGGAGGGGCAAAGTTTCCCAAACCTCAAAATGCCTATAAATACACCCCTCACCACACCCACAATTCAGTTTTACAAACTTTGCCTCCTATGGAGGTGGTGAAGTAAGTTTGTGCTAGATTCTACGTTGATATGCGCTCCGCAGCAAGTTGGAGCCCGGTTTTCCTCTCAGCGTGCAGTGAATGTCAGAGGGATGTGAAGAGAGTATTGCCTATTTGAATGCAGTGATCTCCTTCTATGGGGTCTATTTCATAGGTTCTCTGTTATCGGTCGTAGAGATTCATCTCTTACCTCCCTTTTCAGATCGACGATATACTCTTATTTATATACCATTACCTCTGCTGATTCTCGTTTCAGTACTGGTTTGGCTTTCTACAAACATGTAGATGAGTGTCCTGGGGTAAGTAAATCTTATTTTCTGTGACACTCTAAGCTATGGTTGGGCACTTTGTTTATAAAGTTCTAAATATATGTATTCAAACATTTATTTGCCTTGACTCAGAATGTTCGACATTCCTTATTTTCAGACAGTCAGTTTCATATTTGGGATAATGCATTTGAATCAAACATTTTTTCTTACCTTAAAAATTTGACTCTTTTTTCCCTGTGGGCTGTTAGGCTCGCGGGGGCTGAAAATGCTTCATTTTATTGCATATTCCGATTCATCCAGATCATTATCAGTTCCTGAGATTCTCTTTTCTGGACAAGCATTACCAGTTTGTGGCTCTGCCGTTTGGCCTAGCTACAGCTCCAAGAATTTTTACAAAGGTTCTCGGTGCCCTTCTGTCTGTAATCAGAGAACAGGGTATTGTGGTATTTCCTTATTTGGACGATATCTTGGTACTTGCTCAGTCTTTACATTTAGCAGAATCTCATACGAATCGACTTGTGTTGTTTCTTCAAAATCATGGTTGGAGGATCAATTTACCAAAAAGTTCATTGATTCCTCAGACAAGGGTAACCTTTCTGGGTTTCCAGATAGATTCAGTGTCCATGACTCTGTCTTTGACAGACAAGAGACGTCTAAAATTGATTTCAGCTTGTCGAAATCTTCAGTCACAATCATTCCCTTCGGTAGCCTTATGCATGGAAATTCTAGGTCTTATGACTGCTGCATCGGACGCGATCCCCTTTGCTCGTTTTCACATGCGACCTCTTCAGCTCTGTATGCTGAATCAATGGTGCAAGGATTACACAAAGATATCTCAATTAATATCTTTAAAACCGATTGTACGACACTCTCTAACGTGGTGGACAGATCACCATCGTTTAATTCAGGGGGCTTCTTTTGTGCTTCCGACCTGGACTGTAATTTCAACAGATGCAAGTCTCACAGGTTGGGGAGCAGTGTGGGGATCTCTGATAGCACAAGGAGTTTGGGAATCTCAGGAGGTGAGATTACCGATCAATATTTTGGAACTCCGTGCAATTTTCAGAGCTCTTCAGTTTTGGCCTCTTCTGAAGAGAGAATCGTTCATTTGTTTTCAGACAGACAATGTCACAACTGTGGCATACATCAATCATCAAGGAGGGACTCACAGTCCTCTGGCTATGAAAGAAGTATCTCGAATTCTGGTTTGGGCGGAATCCAGCTCCTGTCTAATCTCTGCGGTTCATATCCCAGGTATAGACAATTGGGAAGCGGATAATCTCAGTCGCCAAACGTTGCATCCGGGCGAATGGTCTCTTCACCCAGAGGTATTTCTTCAGATTGTTCAAATGTGGGAACTTCCAGAAATAGATCTGATGACGTCTCATCTAAACAAGAAACTTCCCAGGTATCTGTCCAGATCCCGGGATCCTCAGGCGGAGGCAGTGGATGCATTATCACTTCCTTGGAAGTATCATCCTGCCTATATCTTTCCGCCTCTAGTTCTTCTTCCAAGAGTAATCTCCAAGATTCTGAAGGAATGCTCGTTTGTTCTGCTGGTAGCTCCGGCATGGCCTCACAGGTTTTGGTATTCGGATCTTGTCCGGATGGCCTCTTGCCAACCGTGGACTCTTCCGTTAAGACCAGACCTTCTGTCGCAAGGTCCTTTTTTCCATCAGGATCTGAAATCCTTAAATTTAAAGGTATGGAGATTGAACGCTTGATTCTTGGTCAAAGAGGTTTCTCTGACTCTGTGATTAATACTATGTTACAGGCGCGTAAATCGGTATCTAGAGAGATATATTATAGAGTCTGGAAGACCTATATTTCTTGGTGTCTTTCTCATCATTTTTCTTGGCATTCTTTTAGAATACCGAGAATTTTACAGTTTCTTCAGGATGATTTAGATAAGGGTTTGTCCGCAAGTTCCTTGAAAGGTCAAATCTCTGCTCTTTCTGTTCTTTTTCACAGAAAGATTGCTATTCTTCCTGATATTCATTGTTTTGTTCAAGCTTTGGTTCATATAAAACCTGTCATTAAGTCAATTTCTCCTCCTAGTAGAGAAATTGTGGTTCCTTCATTATGTCCTAATCCTAAGAATTCTAAGGAGAAATCGTTGCATTCTTTGGATGTTGTTAGAGCTTTGAAATATTATGTTGAAGCTACTAAGTCTTTCCGAAACATTTCTAGTTTATTTGTTATCTTTTCCGGTTCTAGAAAAGGCCAGAAAGCTTCTGCCATTTCTTTGGCATCTTGGTTGAAATCTTTAATTCATCTTGCCTATGTTGAGTCGGGTAAAACTCCGCCTCAGAGGATCACAGCTCATTCTACTAGGTCAGTTTCTACTTCCTGGGCGTTTAGGAATGAAGCTTCGATTGATCAGATTTGCAAAGCAGCAACTTGGTCCTCTTTGCATACTTTTACTAAATTCTACCATTTTGATGTATTTTCTTCTTCTGAAGCAGTTTTTGGTAGAAAAGTACTTCAGGCAGCGGTTTCAGTTTGAATCTTCTGCTTATGTTTTTCATTAAACTTTATTTTGGGTGTGGATTATTTTCAGCAGGAATTGGCTGTCTTTATTTTATCCCTCCCTCTCTAGTGACTCTTGTGTGGAAAGATCCACATCTTGGGTAGTCATTATCCCATACGTGACTAGCTCATGGACTCTTGCTAATTACATGAAAGAAAACATAATTTATGTAAGAACTTACCTGATAAATTAATTTCTTTCATATTAGCAAGAGTCCATGAGGCCCGCCCTTTTTTTGTGGTGGTTATGATTTTTGTATAAAGCACAATTATTCCAATTCCTTATTTTATATGCTTTCGCACTTTTTTATCACCCCACTTCTTGGCTATTCGTTAAACTGAATTGTGGGTGTGGTGAGGGGTGTATTTATAGGCATTTTGAGGTTTGGGAAACTTTGCCCCTCCTGGTAGGAATGTATATCCCATACGTCACTAGCTCATGGACTCTTGCTAATATGAAAGAAATGAATTTATCAGGTAAGTTCTTACATAAATTATGTTTTCCGGCGAGCGTAAAAGAGGATCTTAATAAATCGGCCCCAATGCCTTAAAATAATGTTTGCTTGAACAAGTGTACATCTTATTATTATTATTATTATCATTTATTTGTATAGCGCCGCCAAATTCCGTAGCGCTGGCTGTATGCAACCTCATTGGCTGATAGAGACAACTCTATCAGCTGTATTGGTCACAAGCTTTCACAACAAGCATGAAAACAAAAATTAGGATTAAAATTAGGTAAAATTAGGGTTGTTTTTTTAATTTTCTTTAAACAAAAATTACATTTGATTTTAAAATACTAATGATAGATTCAATTAAAAACAGTTTTTAGGTCAATATAACAAAAATGAGAACAATCATACACAATGTGAGATTAAAATATCATGCGCATCATTTTCAGTGCATGCGCCTCTTTATGATTCTGTCATCTGTCCTTTTACATGTATAGCATATGTTAGTCATTTTAAACAGCACTGCTTTATTGTTGTGTGTGTGTTGTGCTCAGCGTTAGGCATTATGTGTCTGTTTCTGGCTGCAGCAGCTCCAGTCCCTAACACATTTCTCTGGGCTCAGCTGTTGCAGAAATACCATCAGGTATCCAGAGACTTCTCGAAGCTCTGAACTCAAGTGCTTTTTGCATTAAAAATGTCTCTAGAGAAACCACTGAACATCTGGGTACCTGGGCCACCTCTTGCCCCTTCTTTTTTATCGTTAACCTGTGTGTTAGGGGCCACCGCAACGTTACAGTAGATATTGATATTAGTAACATTATGCTTAGTATCAAAATAGAAATGGATGCATTTGTTGTGTGCCCATGTAATAATCTAATTTTGATCACTTATAAAAAAAAAACACCAGGGGGTCAATTTATTATTGACCAAATTGGGTCAATATACCCTGTTTCCGTGCAAGCCTTTAGGCTCACCGGAAAAAGGAGTTAAGAAGCAGCGGTCTATAGACCCCTGCTCTTTAACTCATATGCCACCTCTGAGGCTGTGTACAGCAATCCGCTCAATCCTATACGATCGGGCTGATTGACAACCCCTGCTTGCGACTGATTGGCCGTGAATCTGCAGGGGGCCGTATTGCACAAACAGTTAACTAGAATTGAACTCCTTGTGCAATTCTGAATACAGACAGCGTATGCTCTCCGCATTCATCGATGTCTGGCGGACATGATACGTTACAGAGTATCATGTCCGCCAGACTTTAATACATTGACCCCCCCAGGAGCTTACTTGAGAAAAAGATAATTTGTCAGAGTTATGATTAGTGGCCTAGATCCAGGAAAACTGGAAAGGAATGTGGGATTTCAAGTGAAAGGCAACATTTTTGTGTATTTTTTTAATTCATTGCTTCGTTCCTTTAATGAGGCATGATAATGCAACAATTAATGCACTAAAAAAAACAAAATTTACATTGCAGTCAAGCTTAAAGCTTAACATAATTTTCTTTCATGATTCAGATAGAGCATGCAATTTTAAGCAACTTTCTAATTTACTCCTATTACCAATTTTTCTTCATTCTCTTGGTATCTTTATTTGAAAAGCAGAAATAAAAGCTTAGGAGCCCATTTTAGGTTCAGCACCTGGGTAGCGCTTGCTGATTGGTGGGTAATTGTAGCCACTAATCAGCAAGCACTATCCAGGGTGCTGAACCAAAAGATGGGCTGGTTACTAAACTTTCATTCCTGCTTTTTAAAATAAAGATAGCACGGGGTCCATTTAGTAATGTACTGATAGACATAATCCGATATAGCGTATCATGTCTGTCGCACATCGATAAATGCCAACAGCATATGCTGTCGGCATTTATCATTGCACCAGTAGTGCTTGTGAACTGCAGGCTCAATACCACCCCTGCAGATTTGCGGTCAATCGGCCGCTAGCAGGGGGTGTCAATCAGCCAGATTGTATTCGATTGGGCGGATTGCTGTATCCCTTTAACTATTTAACGCCTGCAAAAGTCTGCTCGCTTAGGAAGAGCAAGCATTGCAGCTCTCAAGCAGAATATGTCTGGACAGTTATACAGGATTGACAGTCACATTTCCCTGGCAATCTTCCATTTTACATTTGGGCGCTACACATAATATGAAAAAGGAAAAAAGAAGGGGGCGCCTGCAGCAATCTGGCCACTATATACCTTGATACATAAAATGAATTGGTGCACTAGAAAATCCAAGTTTTAAATTTAACCTTAAACCGTTTTTAATTGTGTTATATTTTAGAGTTTGATTCACAATCTCCAATACGATTGTTTGTGACCAATTGATTGGTAGTGTAAACTAATACTAAATCCTTATATAATTAAGTGATTGTTGACTGGGTCGTTTCTTAAACTTAAGTTTAATGGTGTTTTTAAAAAGTGCAAGTGCTATTTAATTATTAATTTAGTGGTAATTGACTACGTTTTTCTAAAAACACTTCTATTTAATAGTGCTTTAAAAGGTGCACGTGCTCTGGGCATTATAAATTAATGAGTGTTCCTAAATAATCCAAATAAGAAGAAGTTGATAGTAAGATACTCTAGAGAGTAGATAGTTTAAAGTTATTTTGCACAGGTGTAACTGTATACGAAATTCCAACTGAACTTGAACTAATCTCGTGCAAAAGAATTACATCCAGTTCTGTATTTAATTCAGTTTTGTAACGTTTGTCTAAGTATTAGTTAAATACAAAATTTCAAAAAACAAATAAAAATGATTACAAATCAAATTGCAAGAACAATAATTTATTTAATCGTAAGTATATCTAACACATATTATAGATTAAAATTCATTGAATGTACCTTCAGAGGAATAAAAAATGCAAATTTTGGAGAAAAAAGCACAGATGTTAAAAAAAATACTTAAATATGCTTAAAAGTTGCCTAAATAGGCTTAAAAAAGTACCTTTCGTTAGCGCTTGGTATAAAAAGTTATAACCACATTAAGTAAAAAAGTTGGAAGAATACCATGTATCAAAAACAAATCTGTGTACACAGGCTTAGTAAATCAGATGTTTGGTTGTACAGAGGAACATTTGTTGCAAAAAACTGAAATAGCTTGTATTAGCTCCATTTTGTTATATCTTAGATAGTTAACAGTCAGAGTATAACAATTTTTCAAAAAAGCAGACTCTTGTATCCTCTTATTTCTTACTTGGATAAATGTCTTAATAATCGTGATGTTAATATTGGTTATGGGTAAGTAATTCTGTTATCCACAGTACCTTCATTTCTTTTTGAAGGTCTAAAGGTTTACCTTCCTACAGCGTCTGTAATTTGGTTTGATCTGTCCTCAATTCGGCTGTTTAGTCACATGGGTCTCGTAGACCAGTGATATTAGGTTTTTCCTTTAAAAAGTGTGCGCACTTTAATGGTTGGTTCCTGGTCTTCTCAGCCCCTCTCGCTATTCCTCCAATTACTCCGTGTATTACATTTTTGTACGGCAGGCTTGGATTCAGCGGTCCTAGGAGCTATTTAGACAGTAGTTTTCAGTCAGAGCTAGTTGGTAACATCCACGCGTATCGGCTTCCACAAAGCCTTTATCAAGATAACCAATAGCTCTCTGTGTCCTCTTTTTATACCTCTTCCATTTAACCCATTAGTTTCTGTATAGTATTTCCATTTAACTCCTTCATTGCTGTGTGTAATTGGATCCCAATGTTTCTCTTCTTGTTATATACATTATATTTCCAATGGTTCTCTAATCTATTCAAGTCTCCTTGTATATATAAGGACTTATTTCCATATATACACATATATACACACATATGCATATATATATATATATATATATATATATATATATATATATATATATATATATATATATATATAAATATACTCAGATACTCTTAAGGGGATACCAACTAAACATTTAATTCATATATAATTCTTCTATGTATTCCTGTTAAATTGCTAGTTTGACCTCTTATATTAAACTATTTAGGTCAAATTCACTATTTAAACCTGAAGGATATAAGGTGCCAAATTATAAATAAATTCTGCCTCTTTTTTAAAAAAAGTTTTTGTTCAATGTTACCTCTTTTACTATTTTTCTTTACTTTAAATATCCCCCAATATTTCATTGTTTCTATTTTGCTGTTATGTTTTTCTTTGAAATGTCTATATAGTGCCGTGTCTTCTCTCTCGTGTTCTATTGCTAGAGTGTCTTCCCTGATTCGGTCTCTCAATTTGCGACTTGTTTGTCCAAAGTATTTCAAATTACAGTCACATTGTATCATATGCAGTATATTATATTTGTATCAGTGCATTTGATCATTTCTTGGATTGTAGTTATTTTGCCATTTTTATCTGATTTAATAGTCTTTCTTTTATTACTGTATTTGCATGATTTGCAATTGTGGCATGGAAAAAAACTTTTATTTCAGAGCCTCCCATATCTCTAGTGATGTTTTTTTTGGTTTGTGTACGATATTCACTTGGAGCTAATATATTCTTAAAGTTCTTAGCCTTTCTATAAATGAATCTAGGATGATCTCCAAGTTGTTTTCCAATAATGGGATTCTTTTGTAAAAGGTGCCAGTGTTTGTTAATTATTCTTCTAAACATTTTATGTTGTGAAGAATAATTAGTTATGATGGGTATTTCCAATTTTTTCTGTATTACTAAAATTATCCTGGTATTTATTCTTTTGCTTTTTCTTATTTCTCATTGGTAATGTTTCCCTATCTACTTGTTTAATTTCATCAATTATAGAACTTATTTTTGTCGTATCATAACCTTTTTCTTCAAATCTTTCAGCTAAGATTTTGGATTGCATTTCATAAATGTTTAACTTGGAACAGTTTTTTCTAATCCTTAATATTTGTCCTTTGGGAATTTTTCTCTTCCAGTTATCATGATGACAGCTACCATAATCAACATAATTATTCAAATCGACTTTTTTAAAGTGGGTTTTTGTCTCAATATTATCATTTATTATTTCTAATTCTATATCCAAGTAGCTTATCTTCTGTTTACTATATTCATGTATAAATATCAGACCAAACCAATTGGTATTAAGTTCTTCAAAGAAAATTTCTAAAAGTTCAGTATCTCCTTTCCATATAATAAACACATTGTCTATATACCATTTATAGGTTCACACCCCATGGAGAAGAGTAGATTATTTCTTCCTCATCCCCATGAAAAGATTGGCATAACTGGGTGCGAACCTTGTGCCTATTGCTGTCCCTTTTGTTTATAGATAGAAGGTATCTTCAAATCTGAAATAATTTTTGTTCAATATGAAATCGATACATTGAATAATGTATTTTCCTTGAGTCTCTGTCATCTTTTCATCTGCCTTTATATATTTACTAATGGCTTGTATTCCTAATGTGTGATCTATACTAGTGTACAGTGCACTCACATCACATGTGACTAATATCAAATCTTCCCATTTTTTATCTTTTATACTGTTTAGAAAGTGTGTTGAGTCTGATAAATGTGACAGTAAGTTTTTTACATAGTTCTGTAAAAAGTCATCAACATATTGAGATAAGTTTGAGGTTATAGAGTCTATGCCAGAAATTATTGGGCGGCCAGGGGGATTTATGAGACTTTTATGAACCTTTGGTAAGAAGTAAAATATTGGGGTTCTAAAATGTTTAGTTAGTAAAAAACATAATTTATGCTTACCTGATAAATTTATTTCTCTTGTAGTGTATCCAGTCCACGGATCATCCATTACTTATGGAATATATTCTCCTTCCCAACAGGAAGCTGCAAGAGTCCACCCACAGCAAAGCTGCTATATAGCTCCTCCCCTAACTGCCATATTCAGTCATTCGACCGAAAACATGCAGAGAAAGGAAAAACCATAGGGTGCAGTGGTGACTGTAGTTCAAATGAAAAAATTACCTGCCTTAAAGTGACAGGGCGGGCCGTGGACTGGATACACTACAAGAGAAATAAATTTATCAGGTAAGCATAAATTATGTTTTCTCTTGTTAAGTGTATCCAGTCCACGGATCATCCATTACTTATGGAATACCAATACCAAAGCTAAAGTACACGGATGATGGGAGGGACAAGGCAGGTACTTAAACGGAAGTTACCACTGCCTGTAAAAAACCCTTTCTCCCAAAAATAGCCTCCGAAGAAGCAAGGTATCAAATTTGTTAAATTTGAAAAGTATGAAGCGCAGACCAAGACTCCGTCTTGTAAATCTGTTCAACAGAAGCCACATTTAAAAAAGGCCCAAGTGAAAACCACAGCTCTAGTAGAATGAGCTGTAATCCCTTCAGGAGGCTGCTGTCCAGCAGTCTCATAAGCTAAATGAATTATGCTTTTTAACCAAAAAGACAGAGAGGCTGCTGAAGTCTTTTGACCTCTCCTCTGTCCAGAATAGACAACAAACAAGGTGAACGTTTGATGAAAACTGTAGTAGCTTGTAAGTAAAACTTTAAAGCACAAACCACGTCCAATATTGTGTAATAGACGTTCCTTCTTTGAGGAAGGATTAGGATACAAGCATGGAACAACTATCTCTTGAGTGATGTACTTGTTAGATACCACCTTAGGAAAAAACCCAGGTTGGTACGCAGGACTACCTTATCCGTACGAAGGACCAGATAAGGAGAATCACATTGTAACACAGGTAACTTGGAGACTCTACGAGTCGAGGAATTAGCTACCCAAAAGGAACTTTCCAAGATAAAGATTGATATCTATGGAACAAAAAAGGTTCAAATGGAACTTCTTGAAGAACCTTAAGAATCAGGTTTAAGCTCCATGGCGGAGCAACAGTTTTAAACACAGGCTTGGATCTAACCAAAGCCTGACCAAATGCCTGAACGTCTAGAATACCTGCCAGACGCTTGTGCAAAAAAATAGACAGAGTAAAAATCTGTCCCCTTTTAAGGAATTAGCTGACAACCCTTTTCTCAAAAACATCTTGGAGAAAAGATAATATCCTGGGAATCCAGACTTTACTCCATGAGTAACCCTTGGATTCATAACAATCAGATATTTACACCATATCTATGTTCAATTTTCCTAGAGACAGGCTTTCATGTCTGTATTAAGGTATCAATGACTGACTCGGAGAAGCCATGCTTTGATAACATCAAGCGTTCAGTCTCCAGGCAGTCCATCTCAGATTGATTCTATTTAGATGGTTGAAAGGACTCTGAGGTAGAGGGACCTGTCTCAGAAGCAGAGACCGTGATGGAAAGGATGACATGTCCACCAGATCTGCATACCAGGTCCTGCGTGGCTACGCAGGCGCTGTCAAAAACACCAAAGCCCTCTCCTGCTTGGTCTTGACCTCCGGAGGAAATCCCACTCCCCCGGAAGAAAAGTCTGCCGACTTAGAAAATCCACCTCCCAGTTCTCAACACCTGGGATATGGATAGCTGATAGACAAGAGTGAGTCTCTGTCCAGTGAATTATTGTAAGACTTCTAACATCGCTAGGGAACTTCTGTTCCCCCTTGATGGCTGATGTAAGGCACAGTCGTGTATATTGTCCGACTGAGTATGATGTACCTCAGAGTTGCTAACTGAGGCCAAGTCTGAAGAGCATGGAATATCACTCCCAGTTCCAGAATATTTATTAGAAGGAGGGTCTCCTCCTAAGTCCACTATCCCTGAGCCTTCAGGGAGTTCCAGACTGCATCCCAACCTAAAAGGCTGGCATCTATTGTAACAATTGTCCCATCTGACCTGCGGAAGGTCATACCCTTGGACAGATGGACCCGACATAGTCACCAGAGAAGAGAATCTCTGGTCTCTTGGTCCAGGTTTAACAGGGGGACAAATCTGTGTAATCCCCGTTCCTCTGACTGAGCATGCATAGTTGCAGCGGTCTGAAATGTAGACGTGCAAACGGTACTATGTCCCTTGCCGCTACCATTAAGCCGATTTCATTCATGTACTGAGCCACCGAAGGGCGCGGATGGGATGAAAAAAACACGGCAGAAATTTAGAAACTTTGACAACCTGGACTCCGTCAGGTAAATTTTCATTTCTACAGAATCTATCAGAGTCCCTAGGAGGGAAACCCTTGAGATTGGGGATAGAGAACTCTTTCCTTGTTCACTTTCCACCCATGTGATCTCAGAAATGCCAGTACTACGTCCGTATGAGACTGGGCAATTTGGATGTTTGACGCCTGTATCAGGATGTCGTCTAAATAAGGGGCCACTTCTATGCCCCGCGGTCTAAGGACCGCCAAAGCGACCCCAGAACCTCCATAAAGATTCTTGGGGCTGTAGATATCCCAAAGGAAAGAGCTACAAACTGGTAATGCCTGTCTAGAAAGGCAAACCTGAAAAACGATGGTGATCTTTATGCATCACAATGTGAGGATAAGCATCCTTCAAATCCATTGTAGTCCTCTATTGACTCTCCTGGATCATAGTTAAGATGGTACGAATAGTTTCCATCTTAAATGACGGAATTCTGAGGAATTTGTTTAAGATCTTTAGATCCAAAATAGGTCTAAAGGTTCCCTCTCCTTGGGAACCACAAACAGATTTGAGTAAAAACTCTGTCCCTGTTCCTCTCTTGGAACTGGATGGATCTCGTACACAATGTAAGAATGCCTCCTTCTTTATCTGGTTTGCAGATAATTGTGAAAGGCGAAATCTCCCCTTTTTTTGGGGGGGAATCTTTGAAATCCAGAAGATATCTCTGGGATATAAATTCCAATGCCTAGGGATCCTGGGCATCTCTTGCCCACGCCTGGGCAAAGAATGAAAGTCTGCTCCCTATAGGATCCGTTACCGGATAGGGGTCCGTTCCTTCATGCTGCCTTAGAGGCAGCAGCAGGCTCCTTGGCCTGCTTATCTTTGTTCCAGGTCCGATTGTCTCCAGACCGCCTTGGACTGAGCAAAAATTCCCTCTTGTTTTGCCTTAGAGGAAGAGGATGCCACACCTGCCCTGAAGTTTTTAAAAGGTACGAAAATTAGACTTTTTTTTTTTTTGCCCTTGATTTAGACCTATCCTGAGGAAGGGCATGACCTTTTCCTCCAGTGATATAAGCAATAATCTCCTTCAAACCAGGCCCGAATAGGGTCTGCCCCTTGAAGGGAAGTTAAGTAGCTTATTTATTAAAGTCACGACAGCTGACCATGATATAAGCCATAGCGCTCTGCGCGCCAGTATAGTAAAAAACAGAATTCTTAGCCGTTAGTCTAGTCAAATGAACAAGGCATCAGAAAACAAAGGAATTGGCTAGCATAAGCTTGTCAAATATATTCATCCAATGGAGTCGCTTAACTGTAAAGCCTCATCAAGAGACTCAACCCAGAATGCCGCAGCAGCAGTGACAGAAGCAATGTATGCAAGGGGCTGCAGGATAAAACCCTGTTGAATAAACATTTTTTATCCATTGGATCTAAAAAGCACAACTGTCCTCGTCAGAGGTAGTGGTACGCTTAGCTAGAGTAGAAACTCTTCTCTCCACCTTAGGAACTGTCTGCCAGAAGTCCCGTGTGGTGGTAACTATTAGAAAACATTCTTCTAAAAAATAGGAGGGGAAGAGAACGGCACACCTGGTCTATCCCATTCCTTATTAAAAAAAATTTAGTAAACCTCTTTAGGTATTGGAAAAACATCAGTACACACCGGCACTGCATATTATTTATCCAGTCTACACAATTTCTCTGGCCCTGCGATTGTACACATTCATTCAGAGCAGCCAAAGCCTCCCTGAGCAACAAGTGGAGGTTCTCAAGCATAAATTTTAAATGTAGAAATATCAGAACCAGGTTAAATCATCTTCCCTGAGTCAAAAAAAATCACCCACAGACTAAGCATATTGTGAGGTAGTATCATACATGGTTCTTAAAGCGTCTGTATGCTCTGTATCTACCCCCAGAGCTAACTGCTTTCCTTTAATTTCAGGTAGTCTGACTAATACTGCTGCCAGAATATTATTCACCACCTTTGCCATGTCTTGTAAAATAAACGCTATGGGTGCCCTTGATGTACTTGGCGCCATTTGAGCGTGAGTCCCTAAAGCGGGAGTCAAAAGGTCTGACACGTGGGGAGAGTTAGTCGGCATAACTACCCCCACGACAGAATCCTCTGGTGATAATGTTTTTAAAGACAAAAAATGATCTTTATTGTTTAACATGAAATCAGTACATCTGGTACACATTCTAAGATGGGGTTCCACCATGGCTTTAAAACATAATGAACACAGAGCTTCCTCTATGTCAGACATGTTAGAACAGACTAATAATGAGACTAGTAAGCTTGGAAAACACTTTAAATCAAGTTAACAAGCAAATATATAAAACGTTACTGTGCCTTTAAGAGAAACAAATTTTGTCAAAATTTGAAAAACAGTGAAAAAAAAGGCAGTAAAACAAACGAAATTTTTACAGTACATGTAATAAGGTAACAGAGCATTGCACCCACTTGCAAATGGATGATTAACCCCTTAATGCAAAAAACAGATAAAAAAAAAAAAAAAAAATGACATAGACGTTTTTAAAAACAGACACAACAAACTGCCACAGCCAACAGTGGGAAGCTTCAGTTAACTGTTTCTATGCAAAATTTAAGCCAGCCATGTGGAAAAAACTTAGGCCCCAATAAGTTTTATCACCAAACGTATGTTAAAAAACGATTAAACATGCCAGCAAACGTTTTAAAACACATTTTTACAAGAGTATGTATCTCTATTAATAAGCCTGATACCAGTCGCTATCGCTGCATTTAAGGCTTTACTTACATTACTTCGGTATCAGCAGTATTTTCTTAGTCAATTCCATTCCTAGAAAAATATTTTACTGCACATACCTTATCTGCAGGAAAACCTGCACGCCATTCCCCCTCTGAAGTACCTCACTCCTCAGAATGTGTGAGAACAGCAAATGGATCTTAGTTACGTCTGCTAAGATCATAGAAAAACGCAGGCAGATTCTTCTTCCAAATACTGCCTGAGATAAACAGCACACTCCGGTGCCATTTAAAAATAACAAACTTTTGATTGAAGAATAAACTAAGTAGAAAGCACCACAGACTCTCACGACCTCCTATCTATGTTGAGGCTTGCAAGAGAATGACTGAATATGGCAGTTAGGGGAGGAGCTATATAGCAGCTTTGCTGTGGGTGGACTCTTGCAGCTTCCTGTTGGGAAGGAGAATATATTCCATAAGTAATGGATGATCCGTGGACTGGATACACTTAACAAGAGAAATGCATATTCTGAATTATCAATCAATTTCTCTTTTAGTGCATCATCTAGTTTTGTTGTGTATAGTAAATATCTCCAGGGTCGTTTTTCAATTTTTTTATAGGTGCTCGTGCCCCCCAATAGTCTATGTGCTTCTTTTAGATAATCTATATTTTTCATAATTACTGTTCCTCCACCCTTATCAGCTTGCTTTATTACTATGTCCTTTCTAGATTGTAAAGTTTTTAAAGGAACAATCTAGTCAAAATTAAACTTTCATGATTCAGATACAGCATGCAATTTTAAACAACTTTCCAATTTACTTCTATTATCTAATTTGCTCAATTCTTTAGATATCCTTTGTTGAAAAATATCAATGCACATGTGTGAGCCAATCACACAAGGCCTCTATGTGCAGCAACCAATAAGCAGCTTCTGAGCATATCTAGATATGCCTTTCAGCAAGTGATATCAAGAGAATGAAGCAAATTAGATATTAGAAGTAAATTAGAAAGTTATTTAAAATGGCATGCTCTTTCTAAATCACGAAAGAAAAAATTTGGGTTTCATGTCCCTTTAAAGCTTCTTTCTCCTTTTTATTAAGGTTCCAATTTACACATTTATTATTATCAGTATTTAGTTTCTCTAGGTCTATTTTAACAATTTTTTTAAAGGATTCAATAAAATTGCCTTTTTCTTGGGTAGGAAAAAAAGGTTGATTTTGGTTTCAACCCTATGTGTATATATTGTTGATTGATCGAGTTTGTTATCTCACTGTTTTTTAAAATTGGATTTTTAATGAAATATTTTTTCAGTGTAACTTTTCTAATAAATTGGTTAATATGGATCAAGTGTTCGAATTTATTTAGTTTTGTTGTAGGGGCAAAAGATAGGCCCTTACTGAGAACATTCTCTTCATCTTTTGTTAATGGACTCCCACTTAGACTGAAAATCCCTGTTTTAACTGTTCCTTTTTCAGTATTTAATTATTTATATAATTTGTTTCCTCTCCCTCTACTCCCTCTCTTCTTCTTTTCCCCTTGGGGGGATAATTGGCTCTTTCGTAGCCTCGTTCTAAAAAATCCTTTGAGGTACTAGGTGTATTGTACGTTTGTTCTTTAGGGCTCGGTTCATTCCTATATTCATTTAATATTTCATATCTATTACTCATTGGGAGTCTCCATTTTTCCCTGTCATTGTCTTCTTTTCTTCTATAGTCTCTTTGCTCTGTTCTATCATCTCTGTTTCTATTATATCCTCCTTTTTTTTCCCCTCCTTTCTCTATCATACCATCCCCAATCATCATATTTATTTCTATCATCTAATTTCCTATTAAATCCTCCTTGGTGATAAAAATTATTCCTATCTTGTCTATCCTGTCTATCATTCCTTATATTCCTGTCAGAGCTATAATAATGATATTGTTTAGGATAGTAATTCCCTCTAACATTTTCATTTCTTCTGTAGGTGTTCCCATTTACGCGTAATATTGACTATTATTCTTTCTATTATATTCTAGTGGCCTATGTTGTCTGTAGTCTTCATTTTTGTTGCTTCTAAAATTATCTGTCCTATATTCGTTGGTTCGATAGTCTATGTGACCCTTGTTATAGTCTGATCTTTGCTTATTATCTAATTTATATTGTTCTTGAGTATCATTTTCTTGTTGGGATTGTTTCTCTAGTCTTTTTTTACTAAATAATATCATATTCATTTTTGTGTTATTTGTATCTGTCCCCACTTTATCTGATTGATAGTCTTCCTGCTCTCTTTCATATTTGTTCCATTTAGTATATAAAATATCTTTGTTTAATTCTTCTAACCTTAGACTAATTTCTCTTTGCCTTTCTTTGTCTATTGTATCTTTTTTCTTTGATTCTAATATTTCCTTTTGTTTATTTATCTCTTCTCCTATTTCCTGTATGGCTTCCTTCCTTGCTTTAATAATTATTTTAATTAAATCTAGCGATGCATTTGCAAGAACTCCATACCATTCTTCTACTAAGTTTTGTTTAAGGTCAAATGTACAATCTCTTTTGAGCCTTAACCCTCTTGGTACCATTTTGTCATTTATGTATTTTTCCATAAATTTTAATTCTGTTTTTATCCTAAGTTCTTTTGATAACGATTTTTCAAGATTTTCTATTGAGATGAATTAATTGCTCTTCCTCTTTCTGTCTGTTCACTTGTTGGTTTGTATATTCTATAATTGATAGTAAGTTATCTCTTGTTTTAAATAGTTCCATTGTGGTATATATGAGTATAACTGTTCAAATTTAGTGAGAAGTGTAAAGATACAAATGTAGATTTATGAACTGTCTAACTCAAAACCAGATATGGCCACCCTTACTAGTGGGGTCTCTCACAACTGACTCCACAATTTAGTTAAACAAGAAAAAGAGAAATTGATTGATAATTCAGAATATGCATTTTTACTAACTAAATATTTTAGAACCCCAATATTTTACTTCTTACCAAAGGTTCATAAAAGTCTCATAAATCCCCCTGGTCGCCCAATAATTTCTGGCATAGACTCTATAACCTCAAACTTATCTCAATATGTTGATTACTTTTTACAGAACTATATAAAAACTTACTGTCACATTTATCAGACTCAACACACTTTGTAAACAGTATAAAAGATATAAAATGGGAAGATAATTTGATATTAGTCACATGTGATGTGAGTGCACTGTACACTAGTATACATTAGGAATACAAGCCATTAGTAAATATATAAAGACAGATGAAAAGATGACAGAGACTCAAGGAAAATTCATTATTCAATGTATCGATTTCATATTGAACAAAAATTATTTCAGATTTGAAGATACCTTCTATCTACAAACAAAAGGGACAGCAATGGGCACAAGGTTCGCACCCAGTTATGTCAATCTTTTCATGGGGATGGTAGAGGAAGAAATAATCTACTCTTCTCCATGGGGTGCGAACCTTGTGCTCTATAAATGGTATATAGACGATTTGTTTATTATATGGAAAGGAGATACTGAACTTTTAGAAATTTTCTTTGAAGATCTTAATACCAATAGGTTCGGTCTGATATTTATACATGAATATAGTAAACAGAAGATAAGCTACTTGGATATAGAATTAGAAATAATAAATGATAATATTGAGACAAAAACCCACTTTAAAAAAGTTGATTCAAATAATTATATTGATTATGGTAGCTGTCATCATGATAACTGGAAGAGAAATATTCCCAAAGGACAAATATTAAGGATTAGAAAAAACTGTTCCAAGTTAAAAATTTATGAAGAACAATGCAAAATATTAGCTGAAAGATTTGAAGAAAAAGGTTATGATACGACAAAAATAAGTTCTATAATTGATGAAATTAAACAAGTAGATAGGGAAACATTACCAATGAGAAATAAGAAAAAGCAAAAGAATAAATACCAGGATAATTTTAGTAATACAGAAAAAATTGGAAATACCCATCATAACTAATTATTCTTCACAACATAAAATGTTTAGAAGAATAATTAACAAACACTGGCACCTTTTACAAAAGGATCCCATTATTGGAAAACAACTTGGAGATCACCCTAGATTCATTTATAGAAAGGCTAAGAACTTTAAGAATATATTAGCTCCAAGTGAATATCGTACACAAACCAAAAAAAACATCACTAGAGATATGGGAGGCTCTGAAATAAAAGGTTTTTTTTCCATGCCACAATTGCAAATCATGCAAATACAGTAATAAAAGAAAGACTATTAAATCAGATAAAAATGGCAAAATAACTACAATCCAAGAAATGATCAAATGCATTGATACAAATATAATATACTGCATATGATACAATGTGACTGTAATTTGAAATACTTTGGACAAACAAGTCGCAAATTGAGAGACCGAATCAGGGAAGACACTCTAGCAATAGAACACGAGAGAGAAGACACGGCACTATATAGACATTTCAAAGAAAAACAAAACAGCAAAAATAGAAACAATGAAATATTGGGGAATATTTAAAGTAAAGAAAGATAGTAGAAGAGGTAACATGGAACAAAAACGTTTTAAAAAAGAGGCAGAATTTATTTATAATTTTGGCACCTTATATCCTTCAGGTTTAAATAGTGAATTTGACCTAAATAGTTTAATATAAGAGGCCAAACTAGCAATTTAACAGGAATACATAGAAGAATTATATATGAATTAAATGTTTAGTTGGTATCCCCTTTAGAGTATCTGAGTATATGTGTATATATATATATATATATATATATATGCATATGTGTGTATATATGTGTATATATGTAAATAAGTCCTTCTATATATATATATATATATATATATATATATATATATATATATCTATGTGTGTTTCTTTGTTAATGATAGGGATGATAAGATAGATAAATCAATGCCCCCTAAATGACCCTTATGATGTCTACACTATGAATTTAAAAAGTCTGTTTTCAACGAACTAGCAATTTATATGAATAGTTTGCAATTAAAAAACGTATCTTTGGGGGGGCGTGTCTGGGCAGCGGCCATGATCGGTCACAAATCTGCTGACTGCTGATGAAATGGAGATAATCCGCCTATTATCTGCTGATCTATACCACATCTGCTATTATCACTGATAATTTCTAATGAAGAAGCATGTGCTGATCCTAAGGATATAATTACTGTCTAAGTGACATTGGTAGTTCTCCAGACCGGACCGTTGATATTAGAGACGGCGGCCTACCTTTTAACCCCCCTCCCCACCCGTGATCCGGGGTAAAGCAGTATCAACTAGTCTACTGCAACTCTACTTAATCTGCAGCTTTTTGGAGAGATGAGAAAGATTATATTTGAGTATTGTTTGTACGGCTGTCATATGGAGGACCCACGTAAAGCCTTTTAATCTCTCTTGGATGAATATGAGAGGAAGATCACTGAGAGAATCGATCAGCTTTTTCTAAATGTCGAGGCTGTGAGAAGTGAACTGGCTGTTGCTTGTGAAGGGGCTGAGGACGACATTGAGCAGCCACGCGGCATAGAGAAAATCATCAGGTGTTCTGTGCTGACTCCCCTAGCTACTCTAGATACTGAAAAAACAAGGGATCAAGCTACCTTCATGCAACTCCCTGAGAGTATTTCCCTATCTCCTATTGCAAAGCGCAGTGTTATGCTTTTGGCTGAACCTGGCTTAAAAGAGGACACGTTAGTTATCAAAAAGGTCGGTGCTATGACCCTAGCTGAGACCGGCTCGGGGGAGGAAAATAGATCACCTGCCAGCTTGCTATTAACGGGTATGAAAGATGGGCTCCCTGATCTCCATGGAGAAGTGCTTTCACACATTCCTGAAATTCTAGGGAAGCTCCCGGGATTACAAATGGTATACACAGCAGCAGGGGGGGATGTCAGTGAGGAGAGTCGAGCAAACTTAATCTCATCTACACAGCCCTGGCTGCCCCACAAAGTACTGTCATTCAGGAAGCTTCCAAGAGACGCTGTCATTCCTATGGTTGGCATAGGGTGATCCTGTGTTGATCTGGGAAAGACACATATTTTTGATATCTTTTATCTTTATTTCTTTTTTGTGGGGAAAATTCCTCTTAATGACAAGCACTGCATTTTATGTTTTATGCTGTAAGAATAGTTGTCGGTTTGTACTGTTTTAAGTGTTTAATCTGCCACTGGGAGAAGGGAAGGGAGAGGGGGGAAAAAGATGAGAGCTGCTACTCTAGTTTATTACTCACTATTTACTACATAAAGTATCACTTGTCACAGGGCAGATACAGCCTATTTTTGGTTGCAGAAGCACCTAAGTATGGTTAGCCGTAATGTTTACCACTAATTCTCTTAGCCTCCCTTCCTAAATATTTCAGTAACTTGTTTGCAGTATATTATATTCCTCTCTAAGAGATAAAATGTCCTCTCTAGTGTAAAGCAAATTAGGCTGTGGGCCCCTTGGGCTGAGTCTTCATACTATAGCATAACTGCTACTAAAAGTCTGTGTAGGGAGATATATATGAATATCGCTGGGGGTAATACTCCGGCATCAGTACATTACCTGTTTCACATACATCACAGTTGTTAGTGAAATTGATATATCTCTACACAGGTCTGCATGGGTAGATTACATCTACATATGTGTTTAATTTTTTATAGCCCTGTCTCATATGTATTTAGGATGTTCCAGACTCCCCTACAATAATGTTATACCCTGCGTGACAAGAAGGGATTTTCTAAGCCCTTACAATAGAATGATCAATATTTAATTTAGTGTGTAGGTGCTAGACACTTAATCGCTATTCCTAACACTTTTAGTTGTAGGGCATCTCATGATGTACAGTATAATGTGAATATGTTAGGGCCCTGATATGCTTAGTGCTGCTTAGGCAGGTCCAATATGTAGCTATTCACAAATCCTTGGTTGGGGTTCGCCTAACTTGTATGTATACCCTGGGGGACTAGTTATTTAATTGTAAAGAGTATGTGCATACCTGTATATATCATGAATATTATCCACAATTTATGCTGTACTAAAAAATATATGGAGGCCCAAAAGTGGCCTATATACCTTTTTATTATTTTACTTTCTCTAGAATGGTTCCAAGAGTGGACCTACTAACATTTCCCTAATCTTTACCCCTTGTTTATACTCAAAACCCGTGGCCCAAGAGTGGTCACAGATTCTAAATTGGGGTATGCCTAACTTCTACTTGCTTGTGTATTCTAGGGGGCTATTTTATTTTATTTTATCTTATTTAATTTAATTGTAAAGAGTATCTTGTCTTAGTATTGGGGCCTGTTAACATTCCCCCAATCTCCACCCCATACCTATATAACATTCGTGGTCCAAAAGTGGCCACTAACTCTTAGTCGGGGTGTACTTTACCTTTCCTCCTACTTATTATAGGGAGTTCTTTGATATAATGCTATAAAGAAAAAGAGGTTTGTTTTGTAGTTTGCACCTTAAATTTTTGCTTTTTGTTATTAAGCCATAAATAGCATTGCATTTTGTAATATTAATGTGTTAGTCTTAGAAGGCCTCTTAACATGTAGATCTGGGCATGGGCTAATGGTTGACATGTAATTTATGGTTTAGACCTATTGTTAAATATTGTGTTACTCTGAAGGTCCAATATTGGCCAGCCTGGAATCTATAGATAAACCTACATAGATTTTGTGTTAACATGTCTTTTGTACTGTGCAAACTTGATGTCACCTATGTTTGTAAACCTCAATATAAATTATTTTAAAAAAAATAAAAAAAACACGTATCTTTGAATAGTTAATTAAGCTTGCTCAAAATTATAGATGTTCTTAAGCTTAAAGTATGGGATTGAATACCAAATTTAGAGGAATGCCAATCTAGCATATTCTAGTATGAATCAAGATTCTTTATAAATGTATGGAAACTTATTTATTAAATGGTATTCCCAAATGATATGTTTCATAAGAAAGGAAAATTGAAGCACCAATAACCTTTAATGAGTCTAGAAGTATTAGAATGTATCTAAGCAAACATATTCTTAAAGCAAGTATGTATGCTTATATATTTATTGTTTATTTCTCATCTCCCTTATAATTTTAAAATTACTCCGCTATAGTGAACAAATAACAATTTTCTATCTCCATATCTCCCTTATAATTTTAAAATTACTCTGCTATAATGCACAAATAAAAAAATTTATCTCCATAAATTGTTCTTACTACAAATATATAATTCGAATTTTCATTTCTATTTTTACATCTTCTTATTTTTATTTTTGGCTTATAAATCAGAGAAGAATAGATAATACTAAATTGACATATATATCGATAGAGAAACATTGAGAATCAGTTGCATATAAACAGACGTGAATACATTAGAGAACCATTGGAAATATAATGTATATAACAAGAAGAGAAACATTGGGATCCAATTACACACAGCAATGAAGGAGTTAAATGGAAATACTATACAGAAACTAATGGGTTAAACGGAAGAGGTATAAAAAGAGGACACAGAGAGCTATTGGTTATCTTGATAAAGGCTTTGTGGAAGCTGATGTGCGTGATGTGTGTGCGTGGATGTTACCAACTAGCTCTGACTGAAAACTACTGCCTAAATAGCTCCTAGGACCGCTGCATCCAAGCCTGCCGTACACAAATTTAATACACGGAGTAATTGGAGGAATAGCGAGAGGGGCTGAGAAGACCAGGAACCAACCATTAAAGTGCGCGCACTTTTCAAAGGAAAAAACTAATATCACTGGTCTACGAGACCCATGTGACTAAACAGCCGAATTGAGGACAGATCAAACCAAATTACAGACGCTGTAGGAAGGTAAACCTTTAGACCTTCAAAAAGAAATGAAGGTACTGTGGATAACAGAATTACTTACCCATAACCAATATTAACATCACGATTATTAAGACATTTATCCAAATAAGAAATAAGATACACAAGTCTGCTTTTTTGAAAAATTGTTATACTCTGACTGTAACTATCTAAGATATAACAAAACGGAACAGAGCTAATACAAGCTATTTCAGTTTTTTGGGACAAATGTTCCTCTATACAACCAAACATCTGATTTACTAAGCCTGTGTACACAGATTTGTTTTTTGATACATGGTATTCTTCCAACTTTTTTATTTAATGTGGTTATAACTCTTTATACCAAGCGCTAACGAAAGGTACTTTTTTAAGCCTATTTAGGCAACTTTTAAGCATATTTAAGTATTTTTTTTTTACATCGGTGCTTTTTCTCTCCAAAATTTGCATTTTTTATTCTTCTGAAGGTACATTCAATGAATTTTAATCTATAATATGTGTTATATGTACTTACGATTAAATAAATTATTGTTCTTGCAATTTGATTAGTAATCATTTTTATTTGTTTTTATTTGTTTTTTGAAAATTTTGTACTTAACTAATACTTAGACAAACGTTACAAAACAGAATTAAATACGGCAACATAGTGCGGTTACCAATGGGATGGAACACGCTTAGTAAATAATACCAGGTACTCACAGGATGAAAGACACTTGAGAAGTGTCACAGGTGCCTCCTGGACTCTCAGAGTTGTCCAGCTAACTCCCACTCCACTGTGGTGGTAAGGTTCCGCTTGTCTCTACCGATTAGGATGGCTCCGCTAGTGGTTGTGGCTCCCAGCCAGTATTCCAATAGGACTCTCTTGCGGTTTCCCCAAATCCAGCTATCCAGTTAAAATCCGTGCTCTCCGGTGAGAGGTGATACAGCAAGGATAAAAGTGGTTTGTGACGGTGGTAACAAACTGTAAGTGAAATTTTGGATTAGGTCAGACAGATGACTTCTTCTATGAAGATTCTTCAATTGTTTAAAATATCCAAACCCTGGTAAATCAGTTTTGGATATAATTCTTATATGATCTTGCAATTTCAGCAAGATCATATAAGAATTATATCCAAAACTGATTTACCAGGGTTTGGATATTTTAAACAATTGAAGAATCTTCATAGAAGAAGTCATCTGTCTGACCTAATCCAAAATTTCACTTACAGTTTGTTACCACCGTCACAAACCACTTTTATCCTTGCTGTATCACCTCTCACCGGAGAGCACGGATTTTAACTGGATAGCTGGATTTGGGGAAACCGCAAGAGAGTCCTATTGGAATACTGGCTGGGAGCCACAACCACTAGCGGAGCCATCCTAATCGGTAGAGACAAGCGGAACCTTACCACCACAGTGGAGTGGGAGTTAGCTGGACAACTCTGAGAGTCCAGGAGGCACCTGTGACACTTCTCAAGTGTCTTTCATCCTGTGAGTACCTGGTATTATTTACTAAGCGTGTTCCATCCCATTGGTAACCGCACTATGTTGGCGCCTTCTTTTATCTTTTTTTCTATATAGTATCCACCCCTGGGTCACCAACAGGGATCTTTTGGAGAAGAGCCTGCCTACTGTGATTTGGACATTACGCCCATCATATATGTAACACTTTGAACTTTGATCATTGGGACTTTTTCACTATAATATTTTACAATTCTATCACATTGCTGTGTTTATTATTTACAGTGCCCTTGCAGTTTTATCACCTTATTATTTTGGGGTGTTTGCTGCAAAGACACCACTATATTATGTTATCACTTTTAATATCTAAGAAGAATTTATTTGTTTCTTAAGAATTCATTTGTATCCTAATATAATTTGATTGGGGTATTTTTCTATAACGATTTGTATCGTACAGTTATATATTTAGATTTTTAACACTGTGATTGTGTCTCACTGTCATATAGACAGTGGATTTTCAGACCATTGGCGCACTAATTATATACTAGCACTTTTTAGAATTAAATACGGAACTGCATGTCCTTTTGCACGAGATTAGTTCAAGTTCAGTTGGAATTTCTTATACAGTTACACCTGTGCAAAATCACTTTAAACTATCTATTCTCTAGAGTATCTTACTATCAACTTCTTCTTATTTGGATTTTTTAGGAACACTCATTAATTTATAACGCCAAGAGCACGTGCACCTTTTAAAGCACTATTAAACAGAAGTGTTTTTAGAAAAACGTAGTCAATTACCACTACATTAATAATTAAATAGCACTTGCACTTTTTAAAAACACCTTTAAACTTAAGTTTAAGAAACGACCCCGGTCAACAATCACTTAATTATATAAGGATTTAGTATTAGTTTACACTACCAATCAATTGGTCACAAACAATCGTATTGGAGATTGTGAATCAAACACTAAAATATAACACAATTAAAAATGGTTTAAGGTTAAATTTAAAACTTGGATTTTCTAGCGCACCAATTAATTTTATGTATCAAGGTATATAGTGGCCAGATTGCTGCAGGCGCCACCTTCTTTTTTCCTTTTTCTTGTTTGACTAAATTGTGGAGTCAGTTGTGAGAGACCCCACTAGTAAGGGTGGCCATATCTGGTTTTGAGTTAGACAGTTCAGAAATCTACATTTGTATTGCTACACATAATATGTCAATCAGGATTTGCAGTCACGTACCTGCCAATCACTGGCCATTTTCTACTTCACGCTACATACAAAATAAGTCAATGGGGATTGCCAGTCACGCATACCAGTCAATCATTGTCCATTTTACACTTGGGCGCTACACATAATAAATCAATCGGGATTTCCAGCCACAGGTACCCACCGATCACTGGCCTTTTTTCTTGGACATTACACATAATAAGTCAATTAAGAACAGCAGTCACATGTGCCCAGCAATCACTGACCATTTTGTGCTAGACATAAGTCAATCAGGATTGTCAATCACATGTAACCAACAATCAGTGGTCACTTAAAGTGACTGTATTATTATTTTTTTAAACACTTTGGCCTAAGTTACAAGTGGAAAGCAAAAATATTACCACTATGAAGAGCAACCCTGTTTAAGTTAAATCAATAGCGCTTTTTATTCTTGCACTCCTGTTACAAGTTGTAAGTAAAAAGGTTGCTCTCTTTCTCCTGAATCTGACATTGTTTATCTTATGTGATCTTTTTGCTTTATCTAATGTACTATTGTACTTATGCCTTGATGATGTATGTGTGCTTTGTTTTGCTAAAACCTCAATAATAGACAATGATTATAAAAAGGTAGCTCTCGAATGAAAGCCTCAGGCCCACTAACATCTGGAGGTCGGGCAGTATGTATGAACTATATCCCTCACCTAACAGACTTCTATGTGATGTGCTACAAAATTATTTACTGACCTTCACTAGAACGCTAATCTGAACGTGCTCTATGCCAAAGTATATATCAATATGGATAAATAAATATATATATAAACATATACACACATATAGGTATGCGTCACTTAATGTCCTCAATACGTTCTGTGAAATTGCGATTAATCTATATAAAGTACTGTATACATAGTTTGCAAAGTACAGGGCAATGTGCAATATGTAATTTGTATTTACGACAATTGTAGATTGCAGGGCTAAAGTTGTAGGCTGTTGGTGGTACAAGATACTGCACTTTATGTACAACTGTATGTGCAACAAATACTTTTATTTTTTAGAGTTGGGTACAGTAGGTGCTGTACATAAGCCTAATTTGGGCTACTTTTTAAAATTTTGAACTTTAATCTCTTCACTTTTTTTAGCTTTTATGAACACGCAATTTAACTAAGAGGAGCAAGATCATCCACATCACTGTCCTCAGCTTCCTCAGAGTGTTCCACTTTAATAATTTTAGGATCTATAATTTCCCCTGATGAACTATCACAAATAATGACAATAACCTGTCCTGTAATGCCTGAAGGACCTGGCTGAGGCTCATCTTGGGAAGGTGTTATATCATGCCCTGTGATGACTGAAGGACCTGGCTGAGGCTCTTTTTCTGGAAGTGTGATATCATGCCCTCCAATGACTGAAGGACCTAGCTGAGGCTCTTCTTCTGGAGGTGTGATATCATGCCCTCCAATGACTGAAGGAACTAGCTGAGGCTCTTCTTCTAGAGGTGTGATATCATGCCCTGTAATGACTGAAGGAGGCTGGCTGAGGTTCTTCTTCTGGAGGTGTGATATCATGCCCTGCAATGACTGAAGGACCTGGCTGAGGCTCTTCTTCTGCTAGGTGTGATATCATGACCTGTAATGACTGAAGGAACTGGCTGTGGTTCTTCTTCTGGAGGTGTTGGCTTCTTCTGCAATATGTCAAGTGTTGTCTGCCTAGTTTGCTTTTTCTTCTCCTTGAATATTTCTTTCTATGCAGAAAACACTGTATGATCATTTCTCTCTATCAATGAAAACCGTTCAGTGTTTGGGTCCATCTCTTCAACACTCTTCAGCATGCTGTTAAGGTCTGCAAAGAATTTGTCTAACCCATTAACAGTGAACCTCTTCTGCACCTGTTCTTCTCCTTCTGCAGTTTCCTTTTCCCTTGTCTCTTCTTCAGCTATTTTCTCCTGTTCTAGCTCCAGCAACACTTCCTTACTCAGCTCCTCAGGTACCACCTCTAGGAGTTCTTCAATATCCTCATCATGTATGTCAAGGTCCAGGCTGTTTGCCATTTCAGTAACATTTCTATTAATCTTTCAAACGTCCTCATTCGTTTCAAAACTTTTAAAATGGTGCACATATTGCTTTAGTATTATGTTCCATATTCCTTTCATGTATTGTGTGGCCACATCCTCCCAGGTTAAAGCAAGGTCCTTTATGCAGTGGTATACTTTGAATTCCTTCTAGAACTGCATCAGTGCCTTGTCAGCATAATCAGTTTCAGCAATAGTCTGAGCAAAGGTCCTCCTGAGGTATTAGGCCTTGATAGCTGAAATTACCCCCTGATCCATTGACTGAATTAAAGAGGTGGTGTTTGGTGGGAGAAACATCACTTTGATGTTGCTGTGAAGGTCACCAATGAAAGGGGTTGTCCTGGAGCATTGTCTATAATAATTAAAATCATGAAAAGTATGCCTTCTTCCAGGCAGTAATTCTCAATTTCCCTGGCAATATAATAAAGGGCATCCTGGAAAAACACTTGTGTCATCGAGGACTTTCTATTGGATCTGTACTAAACAGGTAAGGTGTTCTTATTAATGTTATTGAAGGTCCTGTGGTTTTCACTGTGCCAAATAACAAAATGCTTTAATTTGTAGCCAGCAATATTGCCTCCTAACAACACGGTCACCTTGTTTTTAAAAACCTTAAACCCTAACATTGACTTGGCCTCCTTATGGATGAAGGTCTTTTCAGACATTATTCCTGAATAATGCAGTTTCATTTACATTAAAAATGTGTTGAGGCGATTCTGCCGTTATTGGCTGCTCTAGTCCTAGCCGACCCTGCTGTGTACTTCAAAGAAGAATTTAATAATGGAGATGGCTGGACACAACGCTGGGTGGAATCAAAACACAAATCAGACTATGGCAAATTCCTGTTGAGTTCTGGGAAATTCTATGGAGACGTAGAAAAGGACAAAGGTTTGCAGACCAGCCAAGATGCTCGCTTTTATGCTCAGTCAGCATGCTTCGAGTCCTTTTCTAACGAAGGAAAAACACTGGTGATTCAGTTTTCTGTGAAACATGAGCAGAACATTGATTGTGGTGGTGGATATGTCAAACTCTTCCCCTCTGGCCTTGACCAGTCTGAAATGCATGGAGAGTCTGAATACAATATCATGTTCGGCCCAGATATTTGTGGACCACCCACCAAGAAGGTGCATGCAATCTTCCAATACAAGGGAAAGAACCTTCAGATCAACAAAGACATTCTCTGCAAGGATGATGTTTATACCCACTTGTACACTTTAATTGTACGCTCGGACAACACCTATGAGGTAAAAATTGACAACAGTAGGTTGAGTCTGGCAGCCTTGAAGAGGACTGGGACTTCCTGCCTCCCAAGAAGATAAAGGACCCTGAGGCCACAAAGCAAAATTACTGGGATGACCGGCCAAAGATTGATGACGTGAATGACAAAAAGCCTGAGGATTGGGACAAACCTGAGCACATCCCTGACCCAGATGCTGTGAAACCTGAAGATTGGGATGAGGAGATGGATGGTGAATGGGAGCCTCCTGTTATCCAGAATCCAGAGTACAAGGGAGAATGGAAGCCTAGCCAGATTGATAACCCTAACTACAAAGGCAAATGGGTCCACCCAGAGATCGATAACCCAGAATACACAGAAGATTCTACCCTCTACCAGTATGACAGTTTTGGCGTTCTTGGTCTGGACTTGTGGCAGGAGAAATCTGGTACAATTTTTGACAATTTCCTTATAACAGATGATGAGAAGTTTGCAGAAGAGTATGGAAACGAGACATGGGGCGTAACAAAGGAGGCAGAAAAGAAAATGAAGGAACAGCAGGATGAGTAGGAACGCAAGAAGCAGGAGGAGGAAGACAAGAAGAGGAAGGAGGATGAGCCACAAGAGGAGGGAGAGGAGGAAGAGGATGATGACGAAAAGGAGGAAGAAGAGAAGGAGGAGGATGATGATGAGGAAGAAGAAACCCCTTTGAAAGATGAGCTTTAAAGATGGCAGTGCATTGCTGTCCTTCCCACCCTGTGCTCTCCCCTTCCCTGGGCTTTCATGTCTTAGTTAGGAGAGGGGAAATGGGATAGTTCTGTCTCTATGAGACTCTGAATTTATATATATATATTTTTTACTGTTTTTGTTTTAACCCTTTATCGGAAGATCTGTCAATCTTCCCTCCCCATCTCCTCTCTCCTTGGCTTCCTTTTTTTCATTCTGACCACCTACTCATCCCTTATTTCAGTTTCCTAGTCTTTAAATTCCTTAATTTCTATACTTGTCCATCTCATCCCTTAAGTGTATTAAGCCTGCTGTTCTCTTGAGATTTATGCCACCTCTAGGAGGGAAAGGCTTAAACTATAGAAATTATTTAATTTTGGCCCACTAGAAAGGACTTCCCCCTTTTTTTACACCTTTTGATCACTGTTGATGAAACTCCTTGAAGCCTTGTTAGACTTCCCATTGCAGAGGATTTTCCTCTCCTAATGCAGTATCAACAAATTCAGTATTCTGTTGTCACACGTGGACTGTCTCTTGACTGAAGTTGTAAACAAGCCAGATGTCATGAAGATGGCTGCCCCAAGCAAGCTTGTCTCATATTGGCCAGCTCAATAATGCAGATGCAGTAATTTTAAAAAAAAATCTGCCTTACCGAGTGGGCTTTATAACCAGCATAGCTGGTTGTGTACAAGACAGCTTTGTATTGCTTTTCAGCAATTGGACTAATCATAGTGACAATGAGGATCTGCATTTAAAATGGATTCTCTAAACTTATTAAGAGACTTGTTTACTGAATCTAGATTGCTGCTCTTTCCAGTTTGCAGAAGAGCTTTATTTGTGCCCATACTTGTGGCTGTACAGAACTACTATAATGGGCTTTCTGCTCTACTCACCTCTGACATCAAATGGATGCACAGTGTTAAAACTTTTGCCAAGACCTGCTTCCCTCATAGTGCCCGGCAGTGCGTTGAAAGGGGAAATCTGTTTTTGTTACCCTTCCAAAGTTTCTTTTGCCTCTAATTTATAGCCGGCAGGGCTCATCACAAACTGTATGATTGTTTTGGAATGTACAGATGTTCGTTCAGTTTCTAATTAAATAAGTTTGTGTCCAAAAAAAAAAAAAAAAAATGTGTTGAGGCAAATAATCTCCCTCTACAATTAGCTGATTGAGGGTTTCAGCAAACTCTTCTGCTGCCTTGCGACCAGCACTTGCAGACTCACCACTCACCTTTGCATGTTTATGCAGTGAAAAACATTGTTTGAAGCGCTTGAACAACCCAGAACTAGCAATAAACTTAACATTGTAGTCTGTTCCTGATTTTTCTTTAAGCATTTGTAATAAACTTAGTGCTTTAGAAGTGATGGGCAGTGTGCTCAGTTTGCTTCTTAGTTTGATCCTCATTCCATGTCATTATCAATTTTTAATGTCAGATATGGGTTTCTCTCTTTTTTTGTAAGCCTTGTAACTTTCAGGCGAGTTGATCCTTTATCCTTTAAATTTATCTTTATTCTTAAGGATCGTTGTCACTGTGGAGTGTGACATGCCAACATTATGAGCTATAGCTACACCTTTATACTGTTGAACTCTCTTCTGTTTTACTTCCAGATCTATACCCTTTCTTTGCCTCTTGGTGCTGCTATCAGAAGACTCGCAACCACTGTGAAATTTGGTGGAGGATCAGTGATGATCTGGGGGTGCTTCAGCAAGGCTAGAATCAGGCAGATTTATCTTCGTGAAGGACGCATGTATCAAGCCACTTGCTTCCTTCTGCTCTGACAATGTTCCACAACTCTGAGGATTGTTTTTTCCAGTAGGACAATGCTCCATGCCACACAGCCAGGTGAATAAAGGTGTGGATGAAGGACCACCAGATAAAGACCTTGTCATGGCAAGCCTAATCTCCAGACCTGAACCCCATTGAAAACCTCTGGAATGTGATCAAGAGGCAGACAGATGGTCACAAGCTATCAAACAAATCCGAGTTGCTTGATTTTTTGCGCTAGGAGTGGCATAAAGTCACCCAACAGCATTATAAAACACTAGTGGAGAGCATGCCAAGATGCATGAAGCCTGTAATTGAAAATCAGTGATATTCTGCTAAATATTGATTTCTGAACTCTTGCTAAGTTAAAACATTAGTATTGAGTTGTTTAAAAATGAATATGAACTTGTTTTTTGTTGTTTTTTTTTTGCATTATTCCAGGTCTGAAAACACAGTCATCTCATATATATATATATATATATATATATATATATATTTGTGTGCGTGTGTGTGTAGTACTTTATTTTAATATGTTTTACATTGTTATTCTTTTATGTTAGCCCTAACCAAGGGCGTATTATGGCCTATGCAGACATTTGCCTAGGATGGCAGATTGGGGGGCAGCAGTTTTTGCAGTCTGAGGCACAGCACTACTCTTATGTCAAATATTGTCCCTTTATTACTTTCCAGGAGCTGTCCCTGAGCCCTACATATACGGTTAGCTAGTGGCTACCCCTGCAAGAGTGAGTCCACTTCACTACCTCCGCTTTGCGCAACCTCCCCCAAGGTAGGACCTGCAACTGCAGTAATTTTGCTAATGTAGCTGCGGCACTGCTGCAGTTCCTACCTGGGGCCAACACTAGTGGAGCACGTGGAGTCTGGTTTGACAGTCACTAAGTCATGGCCATAATTACTGCCAGTCTGCCACCATGCCCTCTGCAATTGAAGAAAAAGTTTGTGTGATTTGCCTAAGTTTCCAACTTGCATGCTATTGTTTTTGTTTGTCTGTGGCTGTGTTGTCGTTAATGCAATCCGTACCGTACTGACGTCACGTTACAAGTAACACAGAAAAACATTCTCTGGTAATTATTTTTAACAATTCATTTGTAATACTAGGTGGTGCACTATTCACAGCTCAGGTCTGGGATATTGATAGCACACCCTGCGCTATCAATAGCACTTCACTAGTAATCTGGGTCTTAGTATCTATAACCTAAAACAGTGACGGCGAACTTCCAAAAACATGGGGAAGTAGATCAATATTTTCAAAGCCTTAAAGGGACAATCAAGTCAAAATAAACTTTTATGATTCAGACAGATCATGCAGTTTTAAGAAATTTTCCAATTTACTTCCATTATCAAATTTTGCAGTCTTTTTATATTCACACTTTCTGGGGAACAAGATCCTACTGAGCATGTGCACAAACTTACCGGGTATACGTATACTAGTCTGTGATTGGCAGATGTCTGTCACATGATACAAGGGGCCGGAAAATAGGAGAAAAAATATATTTGTCAGAAAAATAATCTAATGCTTATTTGAGTAGGTGTTAAATCATTGTTTTTTTTTAAATTATGCACATGTTAATTATGCAATTCTACTGCATTGAATGGTCCTTTAAGGACTATGAAGTAGATTTATTAAGCAGTGGATGCTGCATTCTAGGCAAGACCGCTGCCCCTTAACTAAACTAAAAAGGTGGCGGACTGCAATAATCCAGATATGATTGTGATGATTGACACCCCCTGCTAGCGGCCGCGAATGTGCAGGGGGCGGCATTTCACAAGAAATGCTTGTGCAATGTTAAATGCCAACAGCGTATGCTGTCGGCATTTTGTGAGGTCGAGTGGACATGATTCGCTACATCAAATCATTTCCGCTTGACCTTTAATAAATCTACCCCCATATATGAATTTATGACTATTAAAACACACCAAGAATGAAATGTTTCTTAAGAATGTTCAGTGGCACAGGGCCAGATTTCGGTAAAGTAGTCTACTGTTTTCCCTTTCTGAGTGCTGTTTTGAGTTTAGACGACCTTGTTTGTCCACCCACCAGAAATCCCTAAAGCACAAATTTTTGGTTCCACTTTTTGTGGTCCCCCCAAAAACTATAGGTCAAAATCTCAGTTCTGCTTTTTCCAGCGCTGCACAAATTAGCGCAGAGTGCTGCATGTGCACCAGTTGCCATCCCTGGCTAAATGTTTAGCTTAAAATAAGAGAATTGTTTACCGTGTTTTCTTGCAAGTTTTATTTTTGATGCGAGATTTTTCACAGTTATTTTATATAAAGGAAACTTAGACCTTGAGATTTTATATCTATGTGCAAGAATAAAAGAAATGTCTTCAACTGGTTTTATTTACAGTTATTAAGGTAATTTGATAACAAGTATCAGTAGCCATTGATGAAATTAGTAGTACATTCAGAAGATTATCATTGTGTTGTTGAAACCATATGCCGCATATTTAAAGAGAATTATGAAAAAGCACTGTACATTAAGGGTGATACAGTTATATTTAAAGGGACACTAAACCCATTTTTTTTCTGTCATGATTCAGATAGAGCATGCAATTTTAAACAACTTTCTAATTTACTCCTTCAATTTTTCTTCGTTCTCTTGGTATCTTTATTTGAAAAAGGAGGAATGAAAGCTTAGGAGCCGGCCCATTTTTAGTTCAGCACCCATGATAGCGCTTGCTGATTGGTGGCTACATTTAGCCACCAATGAGCAAGCGCTACCCAGGTGCTGAATTTAAAATGGGCCGGTTCTAAGCTTTCAGTCCTGCTTTTTAAATAAATATACCAAGAGAACAAAGAAAAAAATGATAATAGAAGTAAATTAGAGAGTTGCTTAAAATTGCATGCTCTATCTGAATTACAAAAGAAAAAAAATTAGGTTTAGTGTCCCTTTAACACGTTAGCAGCCAAAGAGAGCTTTAATAATACATACGTGCTGCATTTGTGCTACTAAATCATAGACCAGGGATTTCCTGTCCTGTGTCCCACTACTACTTAGCTAATTTTTAGTCCTTTTATTTACAGAAACACATTGAGCAGTGATTTTCTGCATTTGCGGTACTTAATCTTGTAGAATTATTCTAACAAAACAGTCCTACAATTTGACACAGGCATGTCATGTGTTTTGTAGTCAGAATATGTCTCTCATAGTTAACATTAATCTTTATTTTTATTTATTTTTTAGCTATGGAAGAATTAGACGGAGATGAGGTTCGAGTTTCCTCCAGAGGGCGCTATGCTGAAAGAGATATTGTGCAGGTATGTCAATATTTCCTTTTAGTATCGGAATATCCAACACTTTCAAATGAAAAACCACACTGAATTGTATTTGTTTTTATAATTTGAATTTTTTTTTCATTTGAAATGCTGGGAAATGGATTTTAGAATATCTGTTAATATAAATAAAGTATATACTTCTACACAAGAATGAATATATTTTTAACCACTCAACTTTTGCACCAAACTGACTCTACCAACATACTGCCAAGACTCTGCTCCAAGCTGCCCAGAGTTTGCACTAAGCCTCCTGGTTCCCCATATTATTAGCTGTCAGCATTGGGAAGTATGATATGAAGACAGAGTTGGGTAAAGTCATAGTCAAATACCTACTGTTATAACACACTGATGTAATACACACAAACTATTTGGACTACCATGCAGTCCAAAAGAAAATGCTGCTAAATAACTTTGATTATGACAGAAAAAATAATTTAGTGTGGACAGGCCATATTGTGGCTGATAGGGTTGGCTCCTTTATCCCGTCTATTTCATGGACGCTTTTCAATGGGTGGGGGTCATTCGAACATGTAGATGTTACCGCCCACTCCATATCTGCAGGAAATCCGTGTAGATACAGCAAAACCCTCCCTCCCACTTGGCAGGATATTTAGAGGGAGCTCAGGACACAACATAATTCCAGATTCTGGGAATGTACAGGTGATACAAATACATGCAGAAAGACAAGCATTCTTCCAGGAACAAACAGCTCAGTAGCTTGTTCAATGGCACAGTTACCACGTGGTAGTAACCTCTTTTATCCTAATTGTGCTTTTCACAGAGGACTCTATTGAAGTATATCAGATACCTGATCTCCCCTAACAATGTCAGTCAAGCTCTGAAATATAAGACAAGCCCCCTCAACAAGGAAAATAGCAATCCCAGACAATTGTTTCCCTCCTGTGGGCTGTGTGAGTGAGGTGCAGGCATTGTCCTATAGACACATTGGGCAAGGAGTCCACGTCTTGTTTCTCCCATCACCCTTGAGACTTTCCCCAGGGTCATAATACAAATACATACAGAAAGAGAAGCATTCTTCCAGAAACATTCTTCCAGAAACAAACAACAGCTTAGTAGCTTGTGCTATGGCACGGTTACCAAATGTGAGTAGCCTCTTTTAGCCCAGTTGTTCTTTTCACAGAGGATAACTCTCCTTAAGTACATATATATTACACCAGACTCAGACTCCTTGCCCAGTGTGCTTAGAGGGATATAGCTGCACCTCACTGACGAGGCCCACAAGAGGCCAAAACGATTGTCTGGGGTTGCCATTTTCCATGTTAAACGGTGGATTGCTTGGTATTTCAGAGCTAGACTGACCTTATTTGGAGGGATCAGACTGATATACTTAAGGAGAGTTCTCCTCTGTGAAAAGCACAATTGGGATAAAAGAGGCAACTCCCAGGTGGTAAATGTTCTGAAGAACAAGCTACTGAACTGTTGTTCATTTCTGGAAGAAATCTTCTCTTTCTGTGTGTAAATGTTTAGGTGATACCTGCACAGTTGACAACCCTACCCAAAGGTTGTAGATAGAGCCCAGATGTTCTAGTAAATAAAAAGTGCCTCTTCCACCTCAGTTAAGCTATTGATCTACCTTCTTTTTGTAATAAGTCCCTTTTATAATGAAATACGGCACTTGTGTTAGCGTCTCTCCTCATGTTACCTGCATTCTAAGGCCTAGATTTGGAGTTTGGCGGTAGATGGGCTGTTAACGCTCCGCGGGCTTTTTTCTGGCCGCACCATAAAATTAACTCTGGTATCGAGAGTTCAAAAAAATGCTGCGTTAGGCTCCAAAAAAGGAGCGTAGAGCATTTTTACCGCAAATGCAACTCTCGATACCAGATTTGCTTACGGACGCGGCCAGCCTCAAAAACGTGCTCGTGCACGATTCTCCCATAGGAAACAATGGGGCTGTTTGAGCTGAAAAAAAACCTAACACCTGCAAAAAAGCAGCGTTCAGCTCCTAACGCAGCCCCATTGTTTCCTATGGGGAAACACTTCCTACGTCTGCACCTAACACCCTAACATGTACCCCGAGTCTAAACACCCCTAACCTTACACTTATTAACCCCTAATCTGCCGCCCCCGCTATCGCTGACACCTGCATTATATTATTAACCCCTAATCTGCCACTCCGTAAACCGCCCCAAATTTACATTATCCCTATGTACCCCTAATCTGCTGCCCCTAACACCGCCGACCCCTATATTATATTTATTAACCCCTAATCTGCCCCCCTCAACGTCGCCGACACCTGCCTACACTTATTAACCCCTAATCTGCCGAGCGGACCGCACCGCTACTATAATAAATGTATTAACCCCTAACCCGCCTCACTAACCCTATCATAAATAGTATTAACCCCTAATCTGCCCTCCCTAACATCGCCGACACCTAACTTCAATTATTAACCCCTAATCTGACGACCGGAGCTCATCGCTACTATAATAAATGGATTAACCCCTAAAGCTAAGTCTAACCCTAACACTAACACCCCCCTAACTTAAATATAATTTAAATCTAACGAAATTAATTAACTCTTATTAAATAAATTATTCCTATTTAAAGCTAAATACTTACCTGTAAAATACATCCTAATACAGCTACAATATAAATTATAATTATATTGTAGCTATTTTAGGATTAATATTTATTTTACAGGCAACTTTGTAATTATTTTAACCAGGTACAATAGCTATTAAATAGTTAAGAACTATTTAATAGTTACCTAGTTAAAATAATAACAAAATTACCTGTAAAATAAATCCTAACCTAAGTTATAATTAAACCTAACACTACCCTATCAATAAATTAATTAAATAAACTACCTACAATTACCTACAATTAACCTAACACTACACTATCAATAAATAAATTAAATACAATTGCTACAAATAACTACAATTACATAAACTAACTAAAGTACAAAAAATAAAAAAGAACTAAGTTACAAAAAATAAAAAAATATTTACCAATATTAGAAAAATATTACAACAATTTTAAACTAATTACACCTACTCTAAGCCCCCTAATAAAATAACAAAGACCCCCAAAATAAAAAATTCCCTACCCTATTCTAAATTAATAAATGTAAAAGCTCTTTTACCTTACCAGCCCTGAACAGGGCCCTTTGCGGGGCATGCCCCAAGAAAATCAGCTCTTTTGCCTGTAAAAAAAACATAATTTATGCTTACCTGATAAATTCCTTTCTTCTGTTGTGTGATCAGTCCACGGGTCATCATTACTTCTGGGATATAACTCCTCCCCAACAGGAAATGCAAGAGGATTCACCCAGCAGAGCTGCATATAGCTCCTCCCCTCTACGTCACTCCCAGTCATTCGACCAAGAATCAACGAGAAAGGAGAAACCAAGGGTGAAGTGGTGACTGGAGTATAATTTAAAAGATATTTACCTGCCTTAAAAACAGGGCGGGCCGTGGACTGATCACACAACAGAAGAAAGGAATTTATCAGGTAAGCATAAATTATGTTTTCTTCTGTTATGTGTGATCAGTCCACGGGTCATCATTACTTCTGGGATACCAATACCAAAGCAAAAGTACACGGATGACGGGAGGGATAGGCAGGCTCATTATACAGAAGGAACCACTGCCTGAAGAACCTTTCTCCCAAAAATAGCCTCCGAAGAAGCAAAAGTGTCAAATTTGTAAAATTTGGAAAAAGTATGAAGTGAAGACCAAGTTGCAGCCTTGCAAATCTGTTCAACAGAGGCCTCATTCTTAAAGGCCCAAGTGGAAGCCACAGCTCTAGTGGAATGAGCTGTAATTCTTTCAGGAGGCTGCTGTCCAGCAGTCTCATAGGCTAAACGTATTATGCTACGAAGCCAAAAAGAGAGAGAGGTAGCAGAAGCTTTTTGACCTCTCCTCTGTCCAGAATAAACGACAAACAGGGAAGAAGTTTGGCGAAAATCTTTAGTTGCCTGCAAGTAGAACTTGAGGGCACGAACTACATCCAGATTGTGTAGAAGACGTTCCTTCTTTGAAGAAGGGTTTGGACACAAGGATGGAACAACAATCTCTTGATTGATATTCCTGTTAGTGACTACCTTAGGTAAGAACCCAGGTTTAGTACGCAGAACTACCTTGTCTGAGTGAAAAATCAGATAAGGAGAATCACAATGTAAGGCTGATAACTCAGAGACTCTTCGAGCCGAGGAAATAGCCATTAAAAACAGAACTTTCCAAGATAACAATTTTATATCAATGGAATGAAGGGGTTCAAACGGAACACCCTGTAAAACGTTGAGAACTAAGTTTAAACTCCATGGCGGAGCAACAGCTTTAAACACAGGCTTGATCCTAGCCAAAGCCTGACAAAAGGCCTGGACGTCTGGATTTTCTGACAGACGCCTGTGTAACAAGATGGACAGAGCTGAGATCTGTCCCTTTAATGAGCTAGCCGATAAACCCTTTTCTAAACCTTCTTGTAGAAAGGACAATATCCTAGGAATCCTAACTTTACTCCAGGAGTAACCTTTGGATTCGCACCAGTATAGGTATTTACGCCATATCTTATGGTAAATCCTTCTGGTAACAGGCTTCCTAGCCTGTATCAGGGTATCAATAACCGACTCAGAAAAACCACGTTTTGATAAGATCAAGCGTTCAATTTCCAAGCAGTCAGCTTCAGAGAAGTTAGATTTTGATGTTTGAATGGACCCTGTATCAGAAGGTCCTGTCTTAGAGGTAGAGACCAAGGCGGACAGGATGACATGTCCACTAGATCTGCATACCAAGTCCTGCGTGGCCATGCAGGCGCTATTAGAATCACTGATGCTCTCTCCTGTTTGATTTTGGCAATCAATCGAGGAAGCAGCGGGAAGGGTGGAAACACATAAGCCATCCCGAAGTTCCAAGGTGCTGTCAAAGCATCTATCAGAACCGCTCCCGGATCCCTGGATCTGGACCCGTAGTGAGGAAGTTTGGCGTTCTGGCGAGACGCCATGAGATCTATCTCTGGTTTGCCCCAACGTCGAAGTATTTGGACAAAGACCTCCGGATGAAGTTCCCACTCCCCCGGATGAAAAGTCTGACGACTCAAGAAATCCGCCTCCCAGTTCTCCACTCCCGGGATGTGGATTGCTGACAGGTGGCAAGAGTGAGACTCTGCCCAGCGAATTATCTTTGATACTTCCATCATTGCTAGGGAGCTTCTTGTCCCTCCCTGATGGTTGATGTAAGCTACAGTCGTGATGTTGTCCGACTGAAACCTGATGAACCCCCGAGTTGTTAACTGGGGCCAAGCCAGAAGGGCATTGAGAACTGCTCTCAATTCCAGAATGTTTATTGGAAGGAGACTCTCCTCCTGATTCCATAGTCCCTGAGCCTTCAGAGAATTCCAGACAGCGCCCCAACCTAGTAGGCTGGCGTCTGTTGTTACAATTGTCCAGTCTGGCCTGCTGAATGGCATCCCCCTGGACAGGTGTGGCCGATAAAGCCACCATAGAAGAGAATTTCTGGTCTCTTGATTCAGATTCAGAGTAGGGGACAAATCTGAGTAATCCCCATTCCACTGACTTAGCATGCACAATTGCAGCGGTCTGAGATGTAGGCGTGCAAAAGGTACTATGTCCATTGCCGCTACCATTAAGCCGATCACCTCCATGCATTGAGCTACTGACGGGTGTTGAATGGAATGAAGGACACGGCATGCATTTTGAAGCTTTGTTAACCTGTCTTCTGTCAGGTAAATCTTCATTTCTACAGAATCTATAAGAGTCCCCAAGAATGGAACTCTTGTGAGAGGAAAAAGAGAACTCTTCTTTTCGTTCACTTTCCATCCATGCAACCTTAGAAATGCCAGAACTAACTCTGTATGAGACTTGGCAGTTTGAAAGCTTGAAGCTTGTATTAGAATGTCGTCTAGGTACGGAGCTACCGAAATTCCTCGCGGTCTTAGTACCGCCAGAAGGGCACCCAGAACCTTTGTGAAGATTCTTGGAGCCGTAGCCAATCCGAATGGAAGAGCTACAAACTGGTAATGCCTGTCTAAGAAGGCAAACCTTAGATACCGGTAATGATCTTTGTGAATCGGTATGTGAAGGTAAGCATCCTTTAAATCCACTGTGGTCATGTACTGACCCTTTTGGATCATGGGTAAGATTGTCCGAATAGTTTCCATTTTGAACGATGGAACTCTTAGGAATTTGTTTAGAATCTTTAAATCTAAGATTGGCCTGAAAGTTCCCTCTTTTTTGGGAACCACAAACAGGTTTGAGTAAAACCCTTGTCCTTGTTCCGACCGCGGAACCGGATGGATCACTCCCATTAATAACAGATCTTGTACACAGCGTAGAAACGCTTCTTTCTTTATCTGGTTTGTTGACAACCTTGACAGATGAAATCTCCCTCTTGGGGGAGAGAATTTGAAGTCTAGAAGGTATCCCTGAGATATGATCTCTAGCGCCCAGGGATCCTGAACATCTCTTGCCCAAGCCTGGGCGAAGAGAGAGAGTCTGCCCCCCACTAGATCCGGTCCCGGATCGGGGGCCCTCGGTTCATGCTGTCTTTGGGGCAGCAGCAGGTTTCCTGGCCTGCTTGCCCTTGTTCCAGGACTGGTTAGGTTTCCAGCCTTGTCTGTAACGAGCAACAGCTCCTTCCTGTTTTGGTGCAGTGGAAGTTGATGCTGCTCCTGCTTTGAAATTCCGAAAGGGACGAAAATTAGACTGTCTAGCCTTAGCTTTGGCTTTGTCTTGAGGCAGGGCGTGGCCCTTACCTCCTGTAATGTCAGCGATAATTTCTTTCAAACCGGGCCCAAATAAAGTTTGCCCCTTGAAAGGTATATTAAGTAATTTGGACTTAGAAGTTACATCAGCTGACCAGGATTTTAGCCACAGCGCCCTACGTGCCTGAATGGCGAATCCTGAGTTCTTAGCCGTAAGTTTGGTTAAATGTACTACGGCCTCCGAAATGAATGAATTAGCTAGTTTAAGGACTCTAAGCCTGTCCGTAATGTCGTCCAGCGTAGTTGAACTAAGGTTCTCTTCCAGAGACTCAATCCAAAATGCTGCCGCAGCCGTAATCGGCGCGATGCATGCAAGGGGTTGCAATATAAAACCTTGTTGAACAAACATTTTCTTAAGGTAACCCTCTAATTTTTTATCCATTGGATCTGAAAAAGCACAGCTATCCTCCACCGGGATAGTGGTACGCTTAGCTAAAGTAGAAACTGCTCCCTCCACCTTAGGGACCGTTTGCCATAAGTCCCGTGTGGTGGCGTCTATTGGAAACATCTTTCTAAATATTGGAGGGGGTGAGAACGGCACACCGGGTCTATCCCACTCCTTAGTAACAATTTCAGTTAGTCTCTTAGGTATAGGAAAAACGTCAGTACTCGCCGGTACCGCAAAGTATTTATCCAACCTACACAATTTCTCTGGTATTGCAACAGTGTTACAATCATTAAGAGCCGCTAAAACCTCCCCTAGTAATACACGGAGGTTTTCCAATTTAAATTTAAAATTTGAAATATCTGAATCCAATCTGTTTGGATCAGAACCGTCACCCACAGAATGAAGCTCTCCGTCCTCATGCTCTGCAAGCTGTGACGCAGTATCAGACATGGCCCTAGTATTATCAGCGCACTCTGTTCTCACCCCAGAGTGATCACGCTTGCCTCTTAGTTCTGGTAATTTAGCCAAAACTTCAGTCATAACAGTAGCCATATCTTGTAATGTTATCTGTAATGGCCGCCCAGATGTACTAGGCGCCATAATATCACGCACCTCCCGGGCGGGAGATGCAGGTACTGCCGCGTGAGGCGAGTTAGTCGGCATAACTCTCCCCTCGCTGTTTGGTGAAATTTGTTCAAATTGTACAGATTGGCTTTTATTTAAAGTAGCATCAATACAGTTAGTACATAAATTTCTATTGGGCTCCACCTTGGCATTGGAACAAATGACACAGGTATCTTCCTCTGAGTCAGACATGTTTAACACACTAGCAATAAACTTGCAACTTGGTTACAATCTTATTTAACAAAAAAGTACTGTGCCTCAAAGAAGCACTAAACGATTAAATGACAGTTGAAATAATGAACTGAAAAACAGTTATAGCATCAATCTTTAAAACAACACAACTTTTTAATCACAGTCAATATAAAAGTCTCACAGCTCTGCTGAGAGAATCTACCTCCCTCCAAAGAAGTTTGAAGACCCCTGAGTTCTGTCAGAGATGAACCGGATCATGCAGGAAATACAAGAGTAACTGACTGGAAATTTTTGATGCGTAGCAAAGAGCGCCAAAAACGGCCCCTCCCCCTCACACACAGCAGTGAAAGAGAAACGAAACTGTCACAATTAAAACAAGCAACTGCCAAGTGGAAAAATAATGCCCAAATATTTATTCACTCAGTACCTCAGAAAATGCAAACGATTCTACATTCCAGCAAAAAACGTTTAACATGATAAATACCTATTAAAAGGTTTAGTGTACTTTTAACAGAGTAGTTCCGGTGAAATACCATCCCCAGAATACTGAAGTGTAGTGTATACATACATGTCATTATAACGGTATGGCAGGATTTTCTCATCAATTCCATTCAGAAAATAAAAACTGCTACATACCTCAATGCAGATTCATCTGCCCGCTGTCCCCTGATCTGAAGCTTTTACCTCCCTCAGATGGCCGAGAAACAGCAATATGATCTTAACTACTCCGGTTAAAATCATAGTGAAAACTCTGGTAGATTCTTCTTCAAACTCTGCCAGAGAGGCAACAGCACGCTCCGGTGCTATTGTAAAATAACAAACTTTTGATTGAAGTCATAAAAACTAAGTATAATCACCATAGTCCTCTCACACATCCTATCTAGTCGTTGGGTGCAAGAGAATGACTGGGAGTGACGTAGAGGGGAGGAGCTATATGCAGCTCTGCTGGGTGAATCCTCTTGCATTTCCTGTTGGGGAGGAGTTATATCCCAGAAGTAATGATGACCCGTGGACTGATCACACATAACAGAAGAAAAACATACAATACCCCCCCCCAACATTACAACCCACCACCCACATACCCCTAATCTAACCCAAACCCCCCTTAAATAAACCTAACACTAAGCCCCTGAAGATCTTCCTACCTTGTCTTCACCATCCAGGTATCACCGATCCGTCCTGGCATCCGGTGCTGAAGAGGTCCAGAAGAGGCTCCAAAGTCTTCCTCCTATCCGGGAAGAAGAGGACATCCGGACCGGCAAACATCTTCTCCAAGCGGCATCTTCGATCTTCTTCCATCCGGTGCGGAGCGGGTCCATCTTGAAGCAGCCGACGCGGATCCATCCTCTTCTTCCGTTGTCTCCCGACGAATGACGGTTCCTTTAAGGGACGTCATCCAAGATGGCGTCCCTCGAATTCCGATTGGCTGATAGGATTCTATCAGCCAATCGGAATTAAGGTAGGAATATTCTGATTGGCTGATGGAATCAGCCAATCAGAATCAAGTTCAATCCGATTGGCTGATCCAATCAGCCAATCAGATTGAGCTCGCATTCTATTGGCTGATCGGAACAGCCAATAGAATGCGAGCTCAATCTGATTGGCTGATTGGATCAGCCAATAGGATTGAACTTGATTCTGATTGGCTGATTCCATCAGCCAATCAGAATATTCCTACCTTAATTCCGATTGGCTGATAGAATCCTATCAGCCAATCGGAATTCGAGGGACGCCATCTTGGATGACGTCCCTTAAAGGAACCGTCATTCGTCGGGAGACAACGGAAGAAGAGGATGGATCCGCGTCGGCTGCTTCAAGATGGACCCGCTCCGCACCGGATGGAAGAAGATCGAAGATGCCGCTTGGAGAAGATGTTTGCCGGTCCGGATGTCCTCTTCTTGCCGGATAGGAGGAAGACTTTGGAGCCTCTTCTGGACCTCTTCAGCACCGGATGCCAGGACGGATCGGTGATACCTGGATGGTGAAGACAAGGTAGGAAGATCTTCAGGGGCTTAGTGTTAGGTTTATTTAAGGGGGGTTTGGGTTAGATTAGGGGTATGTGGGTGGTGGGTTGTAATGTTGGGGGGGGGGTATTGTATGTTTTTTTTTACAGGCAAAAGAGCTGATTTTCTTGGGGCATGCCCCGCAAAGGGCCCTGTTCAGGGCTGGTAAGGTAAAAGAGCTTTTACATTTATTAATTTAGAATAGGGTAGGGAATTTTTTATTTTGGGGGTCTTTGTTATTTTATTAGGGGGCTTAGAGTAGGTGTAATTAGTTTAAAATTGTTGTAATATTTTTCTAATGTTGGTAAATATTTTTTTTATTTTTTGTAACTTAGTTCTTTTTTATTTTTTGTACTTTAGTTAGTTTATGCAATTGTAGTTATTTGTAGCAATTGTATTTAATTTATTTATTGATAGTGTAGTGTTAGGTTAATTGTAGGTAATTGTAGGTAGTTTATTTAATTAATTTATTGATAGGGTAGTGTTAGGTTTAATTATAACTTAGGTTAGGATTTATTTTACAGGTAATTTTGTTATTATTTTAACTAGGTAACTATTAAATAGTTCTTAACTATTTAATAGCTATTGTACCTGGTTAAAATAATTACAAAGTTGCCTGTAAAATAAATATTAATCCTAAAATAGCTACAATATAATTATAATTTATATTGTAGCTATATTAGGATGTATTTTACAGGTAAGTATTTAGCTTTAAATAGGAATAATTTATTTAATAAGAGTTAATTAATTTCGTTAGATTTAAATTATATTTAAGTTAGGGGGGTGTTAGTGTTAGGGTTAGACTTAGCTTTAGGGGTTAATCCATTTATTATAGTAGCGATGAGCTCCGGTCGTCAGATTAGGGGTTAATAATTGAAGTTAGGTGTCGGCGATGTTAGGGAGGGCAGATTAGGGGTTAATACTATTTATGATAGGGTTAGTGAGGCGGGTTAGGGGTTAATAAATTTATTATAGTAGCGGTGCGGTCCGCTCGGCAGATTAGGGGTTAATAAGTGTAGGCAGGTGTCGGCGACGTTGAGGGGGGCAGATTAGGGGTTAATAAATATAATATAGGGGTCAGCGGTGTTAGGGGCAGCAGATTAGGGGTACATAGGGATAATGTAAATTGCGGCGGTTTACGGAGCGGCAGATTAGGGGTTAATAATATAATGCAGGTGTCAGCGATAGCGGGGGCGGCAGATTAGGGGTTAATAAGTGTAAGGTTAGGGGTTTAGACTCGAGGTACATGTTAGGGTGTTAGGTGCAGACGTAGGAAGTGTTTCCCCATAGGAAACAATGGGGCTGCGTTAGGAGCTGAACGCTGCTTTTTTGCAGGTGTTAGGTTTTTTTTCAGCTCAAACAGCCCCATTGTTTCCTATGGGAGAATCATGCACGAGCACGTTTTTGAGGCTGGCCGCGTCCGTAAGCAACTCTGGTATCAAGAGTTGCATTTGCGGTAAAAATGCTCTACGCTCCTTTTTTGGAGCCTAACGCAGCATTTTTTTGAACTCTCGATACCAGAGTTAATTTTATGGTGCGGCCAGAAAAAAGCCCGCGGAGCGTTAACAGCCCATCTACCGCCAAACTCCAAATCTAGGCCTAAGATTTTCTATTTTCCTTTTTATCTACCAAAATATCTATTTTAATAATAAGTATTCTCTTCAAAAAGTATATAAAAGAAAAAGATAGCAGAATCAAATTGGGATTTTTTTTCTCAAATGCACACTTTGAATTAGATAAATTTGAGTTTTATGACCCTTTAAAGATTAAAGGGACAGTATACACCAATTTTTATATAACTGCATGTAATAGACACTACTATAAAGAATGATATGCACATATACTGATCTAAAAATCCAGTATAAAACTGTTTAAAAACTTACTTAAAAGCTCCCAGTTTAGCTCTGTTAAAAAGGTAGCTGGAACACCTATTGCAGGTGGGAAAAAGCAGACACTCTCCCTTCCGCTGCATATGAAAAGACTCTTTACACAAACAGGAGCAAGCTGGAGTAGGTATACATCAGTATTCTCCTAAGCTTTGTTAGGAGTCTGAAAATCAGAGCAATGTTATTTAAAAAAATAAGCAAAACTATACATTTAAAAAAAAAAAAAAAAAAAATAACCTGTATGGGTTATATAAATGGATCACCTACAAAACATTTATGCAAAGAAAAATCTAGTGTATAATGTCCCTTTAAAGACCATTAAATAAAGTTGAATTGCATAATCAACAAATGCACAATAAACAGACAAAGCAAAAGTACTTAGTAGTAGCTTTTTTTCTGACAAATTTAAAAGTTAGTTCAATTTTTCTTTCCTCTGCATCATGTGACAGCCATCAGCCAATCACAAAATGCATATAAATACTGTATATATAATGAGAACCTTGCACATGCTCATACAGCTAAATTCAGTGAAAGCACTGAAAAAAGGGGTATACCGATAAGAACTCAACTTTATCAGCATCACCACTTGGGGGCTGTCAATAAATAAAATATAACTTTATAAACAATTAAAAAACGATATTATGTAATGTGTGTTCCTATTAACCTCATAAGACTGTAATAGTTGCTTGTAGCCACCTATAAGTATTCATGGATAGTCAGTTATATTGCAGCTTGGTAACTCTCCAATATTATCTGTTAATAGATCGCAGTATCGCTAATTAACTCTTCCAGAGGAACGATATCTCTGAATTAACCATATTTAGTTGCAGTTTTGTACAAAATTCTTATTCCCACTACAATTACATACAGATGTTACACTTGCAGTACTTGTTATAAAAGCATGATTAAAGTATGTTCCTGAGGAAAAGTATATCTAAATTAGCATTCATGTGTTGTTAGTTTGTATAAGTTGCTGCACCCTGCTGATATTGATACTTAGGGGCCGAATTTTCAAGCTTTGAATGGAGCTTGATGCTGTATGTTTTTCCGGCGAGCCTTCAGGCTTGCCGGAAACAGAAGTTATGAAGCTGCGGTCTAAAGACCGCTGCTCCATAACTTGTCCGTCTGCTCTGAAGCGGTGGACAGAAATCAACACGATCGAATACGATCGGGTTGATTGACACCCCGATTGGCCGCCAATCTGCAGGGGGCGGTATTGCGCAAGCAGTTCTGGTGAACTGCTTGTGCACTGATTACTGCCGACAGCGTATGCTGTCTGCATTTATCGATGTGCAGCGGACATGATACGCTACATCGTATCATGTATGTTCGCACTTTGATAAATATACCCCTTAGAGTTCATGTTATAATAAATGCAATGTAAGTTCCTAGTCTAAAGCATGTTTATTACTCAATACCATATATTGTTGCTAGTATACTTCAATATCAAAGAACTTTAACCCATAAATGCCCTCGGCAGCATGTATATCGCATCGCATGGCTGATAGGCTGACTATCTCTGTCTAGAAGCTACTCATCCACCCAGTATTTCTATAAAAAAAACAGAACCCCATTATGTTGTTCCCTTCTCCTTGTTAATATCTAACGCCTTTCGCCCAAAGGCAGTTGGCTGCCGCTTCATCAGGGTAAAGTATTAAACATCATGCCTTTTGCTCAGAGATTGCCGCTACATGGCTATCAATCAGCTGATTTATTGGGTTTTGATTGGTCTTGTCCAAAGATGTATTTGTTTACTTGAATTTCACTTCTCAATCATTGTACAAATATTCCATGTATATTTTATATTATTATTTTTATTATTAATTTTCATCATAACTCTTTCTGGTAATTATTATGAGATTAGATAAGTGAATTAATTTGTATGTTTAAAAATTGTGAATTCTGACAATGTATAATGGTCAAAGTATTATTTACAAAGTGCCAGTTCATCCTTCTTTGGATTACTTAAATTGATCAACCTTAAATCCAGTTAATCCTCTGGACCAGTTGTTCCCAAAGTAGGCGGTACTTCCACCCGGGGGGGGGGGCATTGGAAATACTGAGGGGGGCACTAATAGGTGGAAGGGGGCACTGGGGTTACCATAGGGAGTTCTAAGTAGGAAAGGAGTGGAAGATGCTAGACTGATTATGGTACTATGTTGTGCTTTATTGTAGATACGCAAAGCAAAATAACTTTCTCGCTTTGTATTTTAAGTTTTACTGCTCTTTGCCAAGGCTTCTTCAAGGCTTTTATTCATCTCTGATAGTACAGGTTTATCAGCAACTTACACTTTCTATCATTACGATAAATTGCAGCCACTTGCACTCTTTGTTTTGCCAGCTCTGTAAATTAGCATGGATTATTAACATTGACTACACAGTTTAGAATCACTGTGTAGTAGCAGGAAGCACAGCAAAGGTCTGTTGTTCTTGTCTGAGTAGCTTTGTACACAGTAAACCATCTAAGGTTTTAAAGTCTTCTGTCATCAGAAATAATCAGGTGGTGCACTAATTAACAGTTTGGTAAATAGAATACACTTTCTATGAAGTTGATTTATTGGTGCAGTAGTATAATTATGCTCCAAGCAAAGAAATCAACACAAGATCTCTGTCTATGACGATTTAGGGACACTAAACCCACATTTTTTTCTTTAATGATGCAGATAGAGCAGGCAATTTTAAGCAACTTTGAATTTACTCCTATTATCAATTTTTCTTTGTTCTCTTGCTATCTTTATTTAAAAAAGCAGGATTTAAAGCTTAAGAGCTGGACCATTTTTGTTTGAGAACCTGGGCTATGCTTGCTTATTGGTTTGCGAAATGTAGCCACCAATAACACAAGGTGCTAGCAACACACTTGCAATATTATCCGATTTGTTCTACTTCCTGTCCCTCACGGACACGCGGACCAATCAGACAATGCAATAATGGCCGAAGGCAGATACGCTCCAGAGCGCTCTCTTCTAATCAGAGCCTCGGGCGCCGCAATTGCCTCTAGGAACCTATCCATGGGTCCCATCCCCCACTACTGTGCTTTTGCAGGTTCTCTGACAGAATGTGGGTAAAAGCACGTAGTGGGGGGATGGGACCCATGTTTAGGTTCCCAGAGGTGGTTGCGGCGCCTGAGGCTCTGATTAGAACAGAGCGCTCTGGAGCTTATCTGCCCTCTGCCATTTTTGCATTATCTGATTGGTCCGTGTGTCCATTAGAGACAGGAACCACAACCAAACGGATAATGTTGCAAGTGTGTCAGTAGAGCCTAGTCCAATAAGCAAGCACTATCCAGGGTGCTGAACCTAAAATGGGCTGGCTCCAAAGCTTTAAATGTCTGCTTTTTAAATAAAGATAGAAAGAGAAGGAAGAAAAATTTATAGTAGAAGTAAATTAAAAAGTTGCTTAGAATTGTTGCATGCTCTATCTGAATCATTAAAGAAAAAAAATTGGGTTTACTATCCCTTTAAGACCCCTACTAAGTGACATGAAACCAGAGTTTTGGAAACTGATATCACTTAATCAAGCCCTTCCATTGGATTAAAAGCTTTTGAACAGTGAAGTAATTACTGAATGTGGTTTATAAAACTCCTGCACTGTGACTATCAAGTAGCCAGTGTATCTGGAAAACAGAACAAATGGAGCGCACAAAAAATCTAAGTGTAGTAGTAAAAGTACTACTTTTATTTCCAAACATAAAAAATGTATGCACTCACAAAGGAACCCTCAAACATATGAGGTATGTTGCTGCAATGATATAGGTATATGTATCCCTCCCAGCCGTCCGACCAGCCGTCCGACCAGACACATACACTGGGTCAGTCCGTTTTTTAGACTCTTTATATCAATCACAGGTCTCCCAAAGGTGTAGTGTGATTGTATTGCTGTATTATCAAAAGATAAAGATAAAATATTTAAAAAATGTATTATGTTGAATTGTTACTCCTTTAGATTATATTGTGTCATTGTCTTTATTAAGGGTTGTGCACTGCTGGTCTGAATATCATTTTTATGGGTTACATTAGGGGGCACCGATGGTGGGTTTATAGAACAAAGGGGGCAGTGGCCTGAAAAAGCTTAGCAAACACTACTCTAGACTCTAAGGTCAGATATTTATAAAAAGCATAAATAATTATGAATATTTAGTACACAAGGTGGCACTGTATTTAATAAATATATCCATCTATACTGTATTTAGTAGGGCATGCTCCAGATTTCCTCCCCTAATACCTAACAATATTTATCTATTCCTTGACATTTAAGATCTCTAGGATTTGATTGATAACATTGAAGAAAATGTGAGGATAATGATCTTAGGGCGTTGCAACTCCTGTTTAATGGAACATAAGAAACTTTAAAAATTCAAGTAAGAACAGTCTATTTCTCAACTTTCTGGTCGTCATTCCCACATATAATCTTTGGCAAGTACAAATCAATAGATAAATATCTCCTGTAGAGCAGCTGAGAAATTTTTTTATTTTATCTTCCTCTCTAAATATATCTGTGTTTTTGTTCTCCTTTTTTTGAAATGGTTACTGGTTAATACCTTTGATAAAATTTAACAACCTATTTGTATTTAAATATAAAAAGTTCAAGTGTTTGTTGAAAAGCCTAATCACCTGATGAATGTGTGGACTATTTGTTACAATAAAACAGGGCTGGACAAATCCAGGAGCCAGGTAGCCACTGGTTCCTAGCATTTTACCCCTTGCTCCTAACATTTTGAGTCTCTTCTTCTTTTTCTTCTCACATTATTCTTCTGTGCTTGCTTCAAAATATTATAAATTATTTTATAATTATGTACAGGATTAAACATATTTTTTTTTATTTGAACTTTTTTCCCACTTTTTTTAAATGCATCTGGACTGGTCATATGACCACATAGCCATTGGAGAGTTACCAAGCTGCAATATTACTGACTATACATTAATATTTAAGGCGGCAACAAGCAATTATTATAAGGTTAATAAGGAGCACACATTATTTAATATTGTTTTTAACTTGTTTCCTATATTTTAACACTTACATTAATAAAAGTTATATTTTATTTATTGGGCGCCCCTACATGGTTATGTTGATCAAGAGTGCTTATAGGTATATCCCCTTTCTTTTCCAATGCTTTCACTGCATATATGTGTTTATTTTATTTTTTTTATGCATGAAAATTGAAGGCTGGGCTAAATTAATATTTAAATGAACTGGAATGGGTTGTGTGCACAACTCACTACTCAGTAGACAGAGTTTTACAAGAAAGAAAATAAAAAGTTGTTTTATTCAGTGCAGGGATATCCCTTAAAAACCTGTATTGTCCTTTATTTATGCAAAAAAAAAAGACACATAATCCTTCATATGTATAATATTTTTTCTCATCTTCCTAAGGACCGAACAACTCTGTGTTTTTATTAAGACAAAGGGATGATTTATTAAGATGCGGGCAGACATGATCCGCTTGTCCGCCCGACATTGCTAAATGCAGACAGCATACGCTGTCGGCATTTAACATTGCACAAACATTTCTAGTGAAATGCTTGTGCAATGCCGCCCCCTGCAGATTCACGGCCAATTTATTTTGAATAAGCCACTTGAAAAAAATCCATGAAATCCAGGCATATCTTAAACACCAATTACTTATACTATGGGTTTTTACCAATCACACTCTTGCTAATTTTATGTTTGCCTATTTATACTTCTGCAGTTTGTACCATTCCGTGATTATGTTGACCGTTCTGGCAATCAAGTCCTCAGCATGGCCCGGCTTGCCAAGGATGTTTTAGCTGAGATTCCTGAGCAGTTCCTCTCCTACATGAAGTCCCGTGAGATTAAACCCCGCCCTCTGCCACCATCGGCTCCTATGCAGAACCTTCCCTCGCACATTTAAGTACCTATAACACAAACCATTCTCCACAGGATGGGGACTCTTTCTTCCATTTAAAGACAGGGTAAAGCTTTGAATTCCCAAGATCCCTACTCCCTTAGCCTGGCATCTACTTAGTAATGGGATATCTCCAATAAACTAGCTGAATCCCATCTGCTTGGGGAGTTTTAAAGTGATCTTGGGGCTCTCAGACTGGAAAAAAAACCTCTACTGGTTTATGCAAAGAGTGGACCATGCATGATGGCAACATCTTCTGAAGGTCCAACAAAGAACAAGCTGAAACAAAACACTAACTGAGGATGCTGATGCTGGTGAATGCCATAGATGAAGGCTGTGGAATTCCTGCACTTTGAAAGTACACAATGCTAGGTGACAAATGCTGTACAGTATTTAAGAACATTTTTTTCAGAATATTATAAAAATAAGACATTTTACATTCGTGTCCAGCAAGGAATTGTATACTGTAGACCCTTGTCTGTCTTCAGATATCTCCAATAATCCTTTGTTGTATTCCTCTAACTAGCCAAACATAACCTTTGTAAGCTAAATTCTTCTTATGTAGTCTGTTATTAAAATGATAGGATGGATAAAATGTGGAAAAATTATACTGCCTCTAAAAGATAGTTTCATGTCCCAAAGACAGCTCATTTTGAAATGACTTGTATAATAAAGATCTATGAATCAAAATGTTTTCAAGTTTGTGCATCTGAATGAAAAATATGTTGTAATGTTTTTATTTATTCTGTCTTATGTAGAGATTATTTTGTCGTTGTCCTCCTGCAAAAATAGCAACAAGCGACATCCAAGAAGCTTTGCTTAAGGGGACATTAAACACCTCAAGACATTAATATAACTTGTTTAATTACATGTAGTAAATCAGCTTTGCCATATACTTTCATTATTTATTTTGTTCTCCTTTTCTGTAGTTTAATTCTGAATATTGTGGGCTTTCCAAATTATGTTAAACATGGAAGTGCAGGCATCGCTATATTCCACACAGTCATTAGTGCCAATTTATTAAAGGTCGGACGGTCATGATCCCCTGTAACGATCATGTCCCCCCGACATCGCTGAATGCCGACAGCATACGCTGACGGAATTTACCATTGCACAAGCAGTTCTGGTGAATTGCTTGTGCAATGCCGCCCCCTGCAGATTCGCGGCCAATTTGGCTGCTAGCAGAGTGTGTCAATCAACCAGATCATATGTGATCGGGCTGATTGCTGTACGCCGCCTCAGAGGTGGGGTACGAGTTATGGAGTAGCGATCTTAAGACAACTGATTCTTAACTCCTGTTTCCAGCGAGCCTGAAGGCTTGTGCGGAAACAGATGTATCTGGCCCCTTTCGGGCCATAATAAATCGGCCCCATTGGCTTCACACTCTAATGAACCATTTGTAACCATTCAGAATATTATAAAAATAAGACATTTTACAGAAAAGGAAACCTAAGTTACAATATGGCGGTGCCCACTGCTTTATGGACATAATGGGCTAGATTTATCAAGCCCCTGCGGCAGCAAGTTCTCACAAGAACTTGCTCGCCGCGATTTATCAAGCAGCGGTCACCAGACCACTGCTTCCCTAACATCTTCGCCACCTCTATTGTGGCGAAATTCAATCTCCTCGGTCGAGTCCGACCGAGGAGATTGACAGCTCCTGCCCACGCGTGATTGGCTGTGCGCGGGCAGGGGGCGGGATTGCACGCGAGCGCAAAATTGCGCTTGTGTGCAATGTTAATTACCTGCGGGTAATTTCGCCCTGCCACAGGCGAGCTGAGGCGTACAGGGGCGCGTATACGCACCCCTGTACGCCTCAGCGTTGATAAATCTAGCCCTAACTTTACCCTTTATTTTTTTCAATATTTAAACAACTAATAAAATTTTAAAAATACATGTAATTATTATTCTCAGGCTAATCTTCGTTCTGAATACATTATTGAAGTAATGATTTATTTAGTGTTTAATGTCCCTTTTAAAGGACATGAAAGGGAAAAACTAAACATTCATGATTCAGATAGAGCATGTAGTTATGACACTTTTAAATTCACTTCTATTATCTTTGTTGAAAAGCATATGTAGTTATCCCTCAGCAACAGCAATGCTCTACTGACCGCTAGCTGATGAAGGGTGGCTACACAGATTTGTCTCCTGTCATTGGTTTACCATATGTGTTCCACTAGCTCCTAGTAACGCTTTGCTGCTCTGGAGCTAACTTTAACTATGTGTTTTACACATTTGCATTGGTTAAACACATATATATGCAAGTAATAGTGCAATAATAAAATGATCTAACATATTAGAGTATTTTTCCCATTTAATTGCCCCTTTAATTTTTTTCAGAAGACTATTAAAGTAGAATTGCATAATCAATAAATGCACAATAAAAATATATTCTGATTTAGATAGAACATGCAGTTTTCAAAACTTTCCAATTTACTTCAGTTATCAAATTGTGTACAATATTGTTATATGCAAACTTTGTGAGGCACACGCTACTACTGAGCATGTGCAAGAGCTCACAGTATATATCTATATGAGTTTTTATTTTGGGCAAAAGAAAAAAGTCACAGTGCATTGCTATAAGAAAAAGATGCTAACAAATAAAATTACATACAGCAAACAGTTTTAAAACAAAAATAGAAAATATTACAGAACCTATAACTTTACCTGAAAAAAAATAGCTTTCTGCTTCCAGGGAAATGGAATTGGAAAATGGTCAGATACCGTGTTATGAACAGCTTCCCATGTAGAATGGCAAAAATATATTGTTGAAATCAAAGTTATACCATTTTCTCTAAGATCAGATTTCTTGTCAGGCCACTTTTCAGAGTGGGCGCCACTTTCCTTTACCATGTCATAAAACTCTAAATCCTTGGCTGAAATGATAGAACAACTTATAACTAGTGATGTTGCGAACTTAAAAATTTCGGTTCGCGAACGGCGGACTCGAACTTCCGGTATTGTTCGCGAACGCGCGAACCGCCATTGACTTCAATAGGCAGGCGAACTTTAAAACCTACAAGGACTCTTTCTGGCCACAATAGTGATGGAAAAGTTGTTTCAAGGGGACTAACACCGGGACTGTGGCATGCTGGAGGGGGATCCCTGGCAAAACTCCCATGGAAAATTACATAGTTGATGCAGAGTCTGCTTTTAACCCATAATGGGCCTAAATCACCTAACATCCCCAAATTGTTTGCAATAATGTGCTTTAAAACATCAATTATGATGTCGTATCTATCAGGTAGTGTAAGGGTTACGGCCGCTTCACAGTGACAGACCAAACTCCAAATGTAACGCACCGCAAACAACCGCAAACAGTCCATTTGCACAACCACGAGATAGATAAATTTGATAGTGTGATATACCTTTAAGGTATCTCCCTTCATGCACTCTGCTCCTTTAAAAGGGAGCCTCCTACATTCATTCCTCGCCTGATTATTGAGAAGCTTTGCAGCCTTGAGGCTGTACTCTTTGCTAACCTTCAGGTCGCATTTATAACTAACTGTTATTCCTATTGAAATCTTCTCCCTTATTCCTGATTGGCATCAAGTGGAACCTACCAGCCATCTCTGAGTTTTATATTCCAGCATCCGTTTACCTGCGCTCACCCGCTCTATGCTAAATCCTCAACAGGTCTCCCTCTGCAGCTCCTGTCAGTTTGACACTGACCGCGGTACCTCTGCAGTTATCCGACGCTGGATCTTCAAACCGGAAGTGAGTCACACATTCACCGCAAGCCTCTCACTCCTGCAGCAGGCATCCTTTCTCTCCACCCGCAGGTAAACCTTTCTGTGTTACAACTTCTGTTTATCGCTGATATGATATTGGCTCTCATGTTGCTATAATTACTCAAAGTTGACTTTGATTATCTAACGCTTCTACACGCATGGTTTGTGAATTACTTCAACCACAGCTAAACATTGTTATTGGTATACTTAGGACAAGTTACTAATCCGGACAAACCTAAGGCTGATTCAAGCTATTTGTGTGATTGACTCTGTATATATTTTATGGGTGAATGTGTGTGAAGCAAACTGAGTTACTGAAACATATGCTGCAGATCCTTATAATCTATGATGTAAATACTCTACCACTGAACTTTGCTTAAACTGACTACTGATTCAGGGCTATCAGACTTAGATTTATAACCAATCCTACTGGCTATTAATTGCTCACTGTTACCATTTCTGTTCAAACAAAGTCTATGTTTGCAGAAATAGCTATACAAAAGAGCTACAGTTATACCACTTCTGGGTTCTGGGTAAGTGGATTCATTACATAATAATCAGGCCTAAACAGATCCTGTTACAATACTAAAACATGGATCCCACAGAAGTAAAAAATGAATTCACTAACGTGTACCAGAAATTGGATTATTTAGCCCATGCCATACAAGAAGTCCAGGCTGAGAATACAGCCATAAAAGCAATGTTAAAAGAATGTATAACACCTAAATAAGTGGATATACCAGAACCACAAGTACATACACCAACACCTTTTTCTGGAAAACGGTCTGAGTTTTGTGATTTCAAAAACGCTTGCAACTTGTTATTTTCTTTGAAACCACGCACCTACCACTCAGACAGGATTAAAGTTTGCACCACAATTTCATACCTACTAGGAGAACCACGCACCTGGGCTAACAGATTTTTTGAGCAAAACAACCCCATCTTAGATTCATTAAATGATTTCTTTTCAGCAATAACAAGTCTTTATGAGGACTCAAACAGCCAAATACAAGCTGAGACAAAACTACGTTCACTAAAACAAGGGAAAAGGACTGTAGAGGAATACACAACAGATTTCCAGATGTGGGCCTCTGACTCATTATGGAATGAGGTAAGCTTACGTAACCAGTTTCGCCTAGGTTTGTCCGAAGCTCTAAAAGATGAACTCTCTCGACTGGAACTCCCTGAAACACTCACTGGTTTAATCAAGCTAAGCACCACATTAGATAGACGTCTGAGGGAAAGAAAAGCTGAAAAAAGCATGTATGACCCCTCAATCAGACGCACCTATCCCTCATCGTTCACCCAAGAAAGAAACCTGACTTCTAGCACCCCAATGGAGATTGGGGCAATCAAAGGTCCTCTGACTCAAGAGGAGAAAACAAGGAGAAGATTAGGAAATTTATGTCTTTACTGCGCTCACAAAGAGCACACGGTTGCAACCTGTCCCCTCCTATCAAAACAAAAGAAGGGTAAGACAAAGAATTTAGTATCATTATTTAACTTATCTACTGCTACCCAGCTCACTGTCTCTCTCTCCCTACAGTGGGACCGTCTCCACATCCAGAGTGACGCATTAATAGATTCCGGGGCTTCAGGAATATATATTGATGTTACATTTGTTAAGAAAAATAAAATACCCACAGTGTGTAAACAGCAACCAGTTTTTGTGAAATTAATAGATGGTACTTTGATTCAGAAAGGCCCTATCACACACCACACACTTACTTATGATATCATTCCTATTGATAGACACACCATTATTTTGGGATACATTTTGGGATACATGTGGTTAAAGACACATAATCCAAGCATCAATTGGTTAAAAGATGAGATAAGTTTAACATCTGTATATTGCACAAATACGTGTTATCCACACTGTTCTATATCTTCTATTGAGAATGGTGTACCAGCGGCATACTCTGATTTGGTGGATGTATTCGATTTGAAAGAGGCTGAATCATTGCCGCCACACCGTGAATTCGACTGTCCCATTGAATTAATACCAGGGTCTCAAATACCCTATGGCAAGATATATCCTCTGTCCCAGGACGAGCTTACCCATTTACGTACATACCTAGATGACAATCTCAAAAAAGGTTTTATATCACACTCAACTTCACCCGCAGCTGCTGGTATTTTTTTTGTTAAAAATAAGGATCTAAGTCTAAGACCCATAATAGATTACAGAGCCTTAAACGCGATTACAGTTAAAAACCGTTACCCATTGCCTTTAGATTAGATAGAAATGATATGCTACAACAGAGTAGCTATAGGTCTAACAGTGGGTTTGATATTCATAAACCAAACTTTATTACAACCTACAACCCACAATTTAAAGCAATTTGCGATATCATCAACAAACACCTCCCTCTTTTAACAGGTGAGGATAGCCGAAGAGACTTAACCAGGGAGGGTCCTAACTTTATTTCTAAGAAAGGACGTACAATTGGGAATTTAGTAGCCCCTAGCATGATAAAAAAAAGCCTCTCGCAACAGGAAGTAGCTGGTTACAGGTTAAAGGACATTATAAGTGTCATTTCTCCAATTGTATAGCCTGTAGCCATACATACGTTACAGACAAATTTCAGTCTAGAAGTACACAAAGGGTATTTTTATCTAACTCATGCACTAATTGCCGAACAAGTTTTGTCATTTACTTAGTGTAGTGCACTCTCTGTAAAAAACAATATGTGGGATGCTCCTCGCGTGAAGCACGCACACGCATTAGAGAGCACCTAAACAATATTGATAAAGAAAGGGATGTGTCTGATTTAGTGCATCATTTTATTTATGAGCACAATAAGTCAGTCAATAGCTTTAAATGTCAAGTAATAGAGAGAATTTTTTCAACTCCAAGAGGGGGTGACAAAATGCAACGACTCTTATATAAAGAAGCATTCTGGATTATTACTCTACAGACTAGACGTCCAAAAGGTTTTAATGTAGCCGGAGACATCATTAACTTTTGGAAATAGCACGCATTGGAGATAAAAAGTTTAGTAGCAAGATATATTCTCCATTACTGAAGCTTTCTGAGTTCAGATTATACAATCTAGGATAGATATTCTTCATCACTGATGTATATACTAATTAGACCACAATATATGGGTTGTGCTTTCTTCATCACTGATGTTACTTACTTAGATAGAGCAAAGCAGTAGTCTAAGTAAACTTTAAGTATCTGAATTATCTAATAAGATACATATTCTTGCTGTACAGTTTTATTAGGTGAAGTGTGAGAAAGACTTTAAATTAATGTAATATCCTGGTTTATCCATCATTCTATATTCTTCATCACTGATGTTTTCTTTGTATAGACTATACTATTTGGGATTTATACTCTTCATCATTGATGTATATATTAAATAGAGCATAATGTATGGGTTGTGCATCCCTTATTACTGATGTTACTTATATTCAGATAGAGCCATGCAGTAGTTTAAGTAGTCTTTAAATTTCAGAGACAATAGGTAATGGTTCAGGAAAAGAAATTTAATTTGGAATCTATCTTTTTAATTAATGTTGGCTAAATGGCTCACAAGTTACTCTATTTTTAAGATAATATAGAGTCAGAAAAACAATAAGGGTTGATAAAGATAGACAATATTTTCTAATGTGTTTCATTATTTATTTATTTTATTTATAGATAAATGCACTTTAACACTGTTTTTGAATGATGAATTAGATCCTCTGTTAATTAGTCTATTAGCATTGACCAATTGCGCTGTGACTGCCAGCTGTTCACCCTTGAATCTCATTAGAATAGTTTTTAAGGCAGAACACTGGCTACACATTGAGGTCTATGATTAAGGCTGTTTCCCAGCCGAAACGCGTAAGACCGACTGGTAGCCGATGGTCACAGCGCAATAACTAACTTTTTATTTTAACCATTTTACCACCCTCATTTATTTTTCTATTTCTGTGTTGGATTCTATATTGGAGATTTTCAATAAACTCACCCCTTGTTTGAAGCCCGAGTTCGCTGGATTCTTTTTGTGGATATTCCATTGCCTTTAATACCAGAATTATTGGAAAGACTCACCAATGCCACCATATATACCAAACTAGATTTGAAGGGGGCATATAATTTAATTCGGATCAAAAGAGGAGATGAATGGAAAACAGCTTTTCGTAAACGTTACGGGTTATTTCAGTACAATGTTATGCCTTTTGGTTTAAGTAACGCTCCAGCAACTTTCCAACACTTCATTAATGAGATATTCCGTGATTTAACTGACATATGTGTTGTAATTTATTTAGATGATATTCTAATCTATTCCACAAATTTACAAGATCATTAAAAACATGTACGATGGGTTCTCACCCGCCTACGACAACATAGATTATTTGCCAAACTGGAAAAATTTAATTTCCATGTTAAACAGATTAAATTCCTTGGTTATATTTTATCCCCTCAAAAGATCCAAATGGACCCTGAAAAGATAAACACAATCCAGGAATGGACCATACCACATACTGTTCGAGCGCTACAGAGGTTTTTGGGCTTCTCGAACTTTTATAGAAAGTTCATCAAAGATTTCTCTACTATTGTAAGACCATTAACCCAACTCACAAGGAAATCCCATAGATATCATTGGAATGAAGAAGCTCAAAAGGCTTTCCTTTAACCTAAAACACTGTTTTTCCACTGCTCCGGTACTGACATTACCAGACTATCAATCTCAATTCATATTAGAGGTTGATGCCTCCAACACCGGCATAGGAGCAGTTCTATCACAAAAAAGTAAGGAAAACCAAGAAACACACCCCGTGGCTTTTTACTCCAGAACTTTGCTTCCAGCCAAATCCAATTATAGCATCGGTGATAAAGAACTTTTAGCAATTAAAAGTTCATTAGAGCATTGGAGGCATTTATTAGAAGGGTCAAAAGAACTTTTTCTGATTTTTACTGACCACAAAAACCTTGAGTATTTAAAGAAAAGTAAAACTCTCTCTGCACACCAAGTCAGATGGTCTCTGTTTTTGGATCACTTTAATTTTTTGATTACTTACAGACCAGGACATTCTAACGTAAAAGCTGATGCTCTCTCTAGAATGTTCGATCCTGCAAACACATCTGAGACCCTCAATCCCATCATACCAGAAGAGAAATTTATAAGCTCACTTTCTAACCTAGAAAAAGACATTCTTCTCGAAACACAAAATGAAAATGATTGCCCCACAACTTGTAAGAGAGATTCCACATCAGGTTTAATGTACCATAATAATAGAATATATGTACCTAAGGCTCTTAGGAAGGTGATATTAAAACATTATCATGACAATGTCTTGTCTGGACATAAAAGCGTACAAAAGACCACCGACTTGATTAAACAATACTTTTGGTGGCCACAGCTGAAACAAGATGTTATACACCATCTGAAGACTTGTGATATCTGTGAAAGAAATAAAGTGGCTCACAAAAAACCTATAGGTTTATTAACTACTTTTCCAATACCAGATTTGCCATGGTCCACCATATCAATGGATTTTATTGTAGACCTCCCAGTCTCACAAAATTACACCACCATTTTAGTGGTTATAGATCACTTAACAAAACTGGGTCACTTCATTCCACTAATAAGTTTACCCACAGCCGTTATTACTGCAAAGGTCTTTTTGGATAATATAGTCAAACTACACGGGCTACCAACTACAGTGATCACTGATCGAGGTACTCAGTTCACCTCAGCTTTCTGGAGGTCTCTGTGCAAACTTTTACAAATAGATACACGTTATACCACAGCCTTTCATCCTCAGTCAAATGGGTTGACTGAACGTTTGAATCAGACATTAGAGCAATTCCTACGTTGTTACCTAAGTCATCTCCAGGATGATTGGGTTGATTACCTCCCGATGGCTGAGTTCTCTTATAACAACTTAATCTCTTCCTCAACCAAAATAACACCATTCTTCGCCACATACGGCTTCCACCAAACCACTATCACAATATCCCATACTGCAGTGAACTGTCCAGGAGCAACAGATTTCAGTAATTCCTTACAGGATAGACTTCAGTTGCTTAAGACTCATCTACAGGAAGCTCAAGAACATCAAAAGAAGTATTATGACTTGCATCATTCCCCTAGTCCCACCTATGACATAGGTGACTTAGTTCTACTGTCCACAAAGTATCTAAAACTTTGTGTACCTTGTAAAAAGTTGGCCAACCAATTTATTGGTCCTTTTCCGATTGAGGCAGTTGTGAACCCGAACGCAGTTCGGTTGACTTTGCCCAAGGATCTTACTCTATACAAAAGAGCTACAGTTATACCAGTTCTGGGTAAGTGGATTCATTACAGATAGATAGATACATAGATTACATAGCTCGATCGATGCAATATACATATGATCGATACAAATTACATAGATCAATAGATGCAATATACATTTGATAGATACGAATTACATAGATCAATAGATGCAATATCCATTTGCTAGATACGAATGTTATCGATCCAAAGATGCAATATACATTTGATAGATACGAATTACATCAACCAAAATATGTAATATACATTTTATTGATCTGAATTACATCGATCAATAGATGCAATCTACATTTGATAGACACGTTTGATAGTTCGATCGATTTGTTAGATAAATAAATAGATTTGAAATATATATAATTTCCCTGACAGAGTATAACAATAAGACATGCGGTCTGTGACCCGTGGTGTGTTAAGTAGTACTATTCTTAGCAGTTTACTACAACCTGTTACTCCCCCTATCGGGGGAGGTCTATATGGCTTTCATTTTTGGAACCGGGAGATGGAAGAAGATGATTGGTCTGTCCTCCTACTTCAAATTTGTCAAAAACACAAGTGGCTGTCTCAAAACAGTCCAGACACAAGATAGATAGATAGATAGATAGATAGATAGATAGATAGATAGGATAGATAGATATACATAGATTGATAGTTAGATAGAATCGATAGAAGAGAAATAGATAGATTTGTTAGTTATATAATTACCCTGACAAAGTATAATAATTAAACATGCGGTCTTGGACCCATGGTAACTAGGTTGTGTTAAGTAGTACTATTCTTAGCACTTTCAGCCCTGTAACTCCTCCTATCGGTGGAGGTCTATATGGCCTGCATGATTACCCTGACAAAGTATAATAAGAAAACATATGGTCTGGGACCCATGGTAACTAGGTTGTGTTAAGTAGTACTATTCTTAGAACTGTAATCCCTGTTACTCCCCCTATCAAGGGAGGTCTATATGGCCTGCATGATTACCCTGACAAAGTATAATAAGAAAACATGCGGTCATGGACCCATGGTAACTAGGTTGTGTTAAGTAGTACTATTCTTAGCACTTTCAGCCCTGTAACTCCCCCTATGTTGGGAGGTCTATATGGCCTGCATGATTACCCTGACAAAGTATAACAACAAGACAGGCGGTGTTGGACCCATGGTAACTAGCTTGGAAAGTGCAATTCAATGGCACGAGCAAACTGATGATTCACAATCGAACAATTTTTAATTTTAAAGATTAACAATACTGTTACAACAACTATGATTGGTGTAACTAGTTGGCAAGTGGGCCTGGCACACAGGCTGGCAGGCAGGAGGAAAGTGCAATTCAATGGCACGAGCAAACTGATGATTCACAATCGAACAATTTTTAATTTTAAATATTAACAATACTGTTACAACAACTGTGATTGGTGTAACTAGTTGGCAAGTGGGCCTGGCACACAGGCTGGCACTAGTGGTGGCAGGCTGGCCTGTGAACTAATATTAAATAACACTCGAAGAGTGATGTAAAAAATTTTTTTAAAACATTTAATGTTATGTTACAACAGATAGGAGTGGTGGACTGGCACTGAGGATGGAAGTAGGCACAGTATATGCTGGCAGCCTGACACACAGGCTGGCACTAATGGCAGCCTGGCTACTAAAATTTAATAACACTAGAAGAGGACTGATGTTAAAAAAAAATTTAAATAAAATTTACACTAATGTTGTTATACCAGATATAAGTGGTGCAAAAATAAAAAATATAAACTGTGTAACACTATATGATGTGGGCCAGAAACACACAGGCCTGATGGAAAAAGAAATTAAATTACACTAGCAAAATGATTTAAAAATTTTTTTGTACTTTAAAATAATGTAAAGCAGATATGAGTCGTGGCTGGTAGGTAGGGCAGCAATTTAACACAGTATCCTGTGTAAGTGAGAAAAACACAGGCCTGATAGAAAATGAAATTAGATTACACTAGCAAAATAATTTAAAAGTTTATATTTTAATATTAAAATAATGTTAAGCAGATATGAGTGGTGGCACTGGCTGGCTGCTATGTAGGGCAGCAATTAACAACAGTATGCTCTGTAAGTCAGATAGACAGTTAGACACAGGCCTGATAGAAAATAAAATTAGATTACACTAGCATAATGATTTAAAGATTTTTTTTGGAATTTAAAGAAAAAGGTTAAGCACATATGAGTCGTGGCTGATAGCCTTGGAAGGGCAGCAATTAAAAACAGTAGGCTCTGTAAGTCAGATACACACACGCCTGATAGAAAATACAATTAGATTACACTAGCAAAATGATTTAAAGTTTTTTTTTGGGGGAATTTAAAAAAATGTTAAACACATATGAGTCGTGGCTGATAGACTAGGGAGGGCAGCAATTAAAGACAGTATGCTCTGTCAGCAAAACACACAGGCCTGATAGAAAATGATATTAGATTACACTAACAAAATAATTTAAAAGTTTTTTTTTTTAATTTAAAATAAGGTGAAGCAGATATGAGTGGTGGCTGCTGGCACAGAGCAATTAACCAAAAGACTGAAAAAAACTGAAGTATAAAATGTGTGAGCCTGACAGACACAGGCCTGATAGAAAATTAAATTAGATTACACTAGCAAAATGATTTACAATTTTTTTTTTTAAATTTAAAATAATGTTATAAACGGATATGACCACTGGTGGCTGGCACATAGCAATGAACCAGAGTATATGCTGTGTGACACAGGCCTGATAGAAAATGAAAATAAATTACACTAGCAAAATAATTTCAAATTTTTGTTGGTTAAATTTAAACTAATGTTGTTAGGCAGATATCAGTGGTGGCACTAATCATAGCATATGCTGTGAGCCTCACACACAGGCTCAAAGCCAGGCAAATGCTAATAAAAATACTAAGAAAAAAAAATAAAAACGGCTGAAGTTATAGCCCTAAAAAGGGCTTTTTGGGGTGCTGTCCTTGCAGCAGAGATGAGATGAGTCCTTCAGGACTGTAGTGGACACTAAATACACTAGCCTAGCTATCGATTTTCCTATAATGGTAGCAGCAGCAACACAAAACGTCCTCTCACTAAGAAAGCAAGGTCGTTATGAGTCTAAAATGGCTGCTGCCCAGGAGCTGGGAGGGTCTGTGAGGGAGTGTCTGATGCTGATTGGCTCTAATGTGTCATAAGGCTGTGACATACAGGGTCAAAGTTTCCTCAATGATGACACATAGGGGGCGGATCGAACATCGCATGTGTTCGCCCGCAGCAGCGAATGCGAACAAGCTGAGTTCGCCGTGAAGCGTTCGCGGGCGAACAGTTCGGGACATCACTACTTATAACATGTTGTTATGAATATCTACTGTCACTGTCTTTGCAGTCGTTGGATCATAAAAATGCTCTGTAGTGCAAAGGCTTAATTACCCCCCCCCCTTGTATCCTGTTTAAAGGGATAGTCTAGTCATAATTAAACTTTCATGATTCAGATAGAGCATGCAATTTTAAGCAGCATTCTAATTTACTCCTGGGGGCATATCTATCAGGCTCTGAATGGAGTTTGATGCCCTGTGTTTCTGGTGAGCCTGCAGACTCACCAGAAACACCAGTTATGAAGCAGCGGTCTAAAGACCGCTGCTCCATAACCTGTCCGCCTGCTCTGAGCAGGCGGATAAACATTGCCGCAATTCAACCCGATTGAGTACGATCGGGTTGATTGACACCTCCCTGCTGGCGGCCGATTGGCCGTGAGTCAGCAGGGGGCGGCATTGCACCAGCAGCTCTTGTGAGCTGCTGGTGCAATGTTAAATGCGGAGAGCGTATTGCTCTCTGCATTTAGCAAGGTCTTGCGGACCTGATCCGCACTGTCGCATCAGGTCCGCAAGACCTTTAATAAATAGAGGCCCTGTTATCAATTTTTCTTCATTCTCTTGGTATCTTTATTTGAATGTAAGCTTAGGAGCTGGTCCATTTTTGGTTCAGCACATGGGTAGCTTTAGCTGATTGGTGGCTACATTTAGACACCAATCAGAAAGCGCTACCCAGGTACTGAACCAAAAATGGGCCAGTTCCTTTGCTTACATTCCTGCTTTTTAAAATAAAGATACCAAGAGAATGAAGAGAAAATGATAATAGGAGTAAATTGGAAAATTGCTTAAAATTCCATGCTCTATCTGAATCATGAAAGTTTAATTTTGACTGGACTATTCCTTTAACCAGGTGCAAATACTAAAAGTCAGTGGTCCCGTAAGTCTGATTCTTTTAGACATTTATAATACAGGGTTGTAAACAGCAAAGAAGAAAAGCTTAACCCCTAACGTCCTAAAACCTTGAGGCCTGTATCACAAAATATTTTTTTTTTTGCACACAGATCCACATGCACACTTACATACATACACACACACACACATACATATATATATATATATATATATATATATATATATATATAGACACACACTCACACACACAGATAAAATCACATGCAAATACACACAGAAACATTTGCACACATACATGCACATATACACGTGTGTATTATATATTTTTATATATATATATATATATATATATATATATATATATATACACACACACACATATATGCGCATACACACATATATATATATATATGGACACACATACACTCATGCACACATAAAAACACATGCACATACACACAGAAACACATGCACATATACACGTGTGTATTATATATTTTTATATATATATATATATACACACACACATATATGCACATACACGTAAATACACACACATATATATATATGGACACACATACACTCATGCACACATAAAAACACATGCACATACACACAGAAACACATGCACATATACACGTGTGTGTATTATATATTTATATATATATATATATATATACACACACACACATATATGCACATACACGTAATTACACACATATAAATATGGACACACATAAAAACACATGCACGTACACAAAGAAACATATGCACACATACACGTGTGTGTATTATATAATTATATATATACACACACATATATGCGCATACACGTAAATACACACATATATATATGGAAACACATACACTCATGCACACATAAAAACACATGCACATACACACAGAAACATATGCACACATACACGTGTGTGTATTATATATACACATACACACACACATATATATATATATATATATATATATATATATATATACACACATCATGGTTGTAGCCAAGATACATTTTGGACACACAAGCTGTAGCTTTCTACAGGAATCGCTTGTTTCTTTGTTCCCTGAGGCTACAAAAGTGGCTATGTTCTTTATAGCTTTCCTATTGTGCAGATAATATTTTTCACTACTTACAATGCTCTGTTTTGTTGTGCTAGACGCAGATAAAGCTCTCTGAATCTGGACTGAGTGTCATTTAATACAGTAAAGAGTGACTTCCAAAGTAGGGTACTGAGCACCTTCTGCATGACAGCTCGAGTTGTCTGTGCAATTTTAATTTTCCTACCTTTGATTTCTCGCATGCCAGGCAGTCTATTCTTTTTTTCACTAAATGAAAGAATTCAGGGTTTACTTTCCACGTGTGCCTTTCAGAATAAAAGCATACAGGTTTTTCATCTAAATGGGTTTTTATCTGCAAAGCACACAGCTAACCCCTCCTGTGCTCACAAACAATATTTATGGATAGCTAATTAAAATACATGGAAGACAGCAGACTGTCCAGGGTTGTTTGATGGCTTCTTATTATACAATGTTTACAGATCACCGACTCTGGCACAGGACACGCGGATGAAACTATCCAACTGATATGAAGTTATTCAAGCATTTGTTTAGAACAATCAAGTGGCAGTCGCAGGTGTATGGGGTTAAAAAAATAATGCAAATGAGAAATTCAAGCTTAAATTCTGCATGGTTTGTTTTTAAAGGGATAGTAAACACCAAAAATGTTATTGTTTAAAAAGATAGATAATCCTTTATTTAACATTCCCCAGTTTTGCATAACCAATACTGTTATAGAAATATACGTTTTACCTCTGTAAATACCTTGTATCTAAGCTTCTGCTGACTGCCTCCTTATCTCAGATGTTTTGACAGACTTGCATTTCAGGCTATTAGTGCTGACTCTTAAATAGCTCCACATACATGAGCACAATGTTATCTATATAAAACACGTAAACTAACGCCCTCTAGCTGTGAAAAACTGTCAAATGCCTTTAGATAGGGGCAGCCTTCAGGGGCTTAGAAATTAGCATATCAGCCTACCTAGGTTTAGCTTTTAACAAAGAATACCAAGAGAACAAAGAAAATTTGATGATAAAAGTAGAAAGTTGTTTAAAATTACACGCCCTATCTAAATCATGAAAGTTTAATTTGGACTTTACTATCCCTTTAACCTACTGCATAATGTGTGATGATGTCGACAGTGCTGGTAAAATCAATGTTTAGTTATTTTTTCAGTGCTTATTTTTACTAAAGAACAAATCTGTAATATAAGGCAATCATTTTTGTATGTGAACATAGGGTTGCCAGTTGTTTACCACCAAAATACTAGACAACCCGTAGGTGACTGGACACTGGTCGTAGGTGGCCTCTCCCCAAAGCTCTACCTTAGGTATCAACCCTGACTCCACCATACATATTTTTCATGACTGAGCAGTGATTTTTACCTCTGCTGCCAATAACACACAACTTAACTATATCTTAGCTTGCTAGTATCACATACAACGCATTTATTTGACCCCCCTTGACTGCCAGCAGCATACACAGGGCAATGTTTTTACACCCCATCCCAGTTTAAAAAAATACAGAATATTGATTTTAGCTCAGTGACACATACAAGAAACAGTTTTAATATCCCAAGTCTGCCAGTAACATATAAGACAAGAATATTGTTTGCACCATCCTTGGGACGCGATCCGATATAGATCGCAGTTTGCGGCGCAAGCGAGGGAACCCACGTCGCCCGCAGTTTCAGCTCGCAACTCGAGCCATCCAATATGCGGCGCCGTCACTTGCTAAAGTGGCGCAAGTCTCACAAACCAGCGATGTCCAGAAATCTGCGTAAGTACAGATTTTTGGAGTCGCCAGTGACTTGCGCCACGTTAGAAACTGCCGGCGCCTATAAAACCTGACTAAAGTCTAAATCACCCGCACTGTCTAACACGCCTCCTAAACATAGCCCGACACGTCTAACCCTCTATCCGCTATCCCCCCTCACTATCCTAACAATAAAAAAGCTATTAACCCCTAAACCGCCGCTCCTGTACCCCGCCGCAACCTAATAAAGTTATTAACCCCTAAACCGTCGCTCCCGTACCCCGCCGCCAGCTATATTATATCTATAACCCCCTAAAGTGAGCCGCTAACACCGCAGCCATCTATATTAAAATTATTAACCCCTAATGTAAGCCCCTAACACCGCCGCCATCTCTATTAAAATGATTAACCCCTAATTTAATCTACCTACCCCGCCGCCAGCTATATTATCTATATTAACCCTAAGTATATTATAGTTAATATAGGTATTACATTATATATATTAACTATATTAACCCTAATTATATTAGGGTTAATATAGTTAATATAGTTACTATAGTATTTATATTAACTATATTAACTCTATCTAACCCTAACACCCCTAACTAAATTTATATTAAATTAATCTAATTCATTTATAAACTAAAATATTCCTATTTAAATCTAAATACTTACCTATAAAATAAACCCTAAGATAGCTACAATATAATTAATAATTACATTGTAGCTATGTTAGGGTTAATATTTATTTTACAGGTAAATTGTTAATTATTTTAACTAGGTATAATAGCTATTAAATAGTTATTAACTATTTAATATCTACCTAGTTAAAATAATTACCCAATTACCTGTAAAATAAATCCTAACCTAAGTTACAAATACACCTACACTATCAATAAATTAAAGAAACTACAAACATCTATCTAAAAATACAATTAAATTAATTAAACTAAATTACAAAAAAAAAAAACACTAAATTACAAAAAATAAAAAAAAGATTACAAGATTTTTAAGCTAATTACACCTATTCTAAGCCCCCTAATAAAATAATAAACCCCCAAAATAAAAAAAATTCCCTGGTTAGGATTTATTTTACAGGTAATTGGGTAATTATTTTAACTAGGTAGATATTAAATAGTTAATAACTATTTAATAGCTATTATACCTAGTTAAAATAATTAACAATTTACCTGTAAAATAAATATTAACCCTAACATAGCTACAATGTAATTATTAATTATATTGTAGCTATCTTAGGGTTTATTTTATAGGTAAGTATTTAGATTTAAATAGGAATATTTTAGTTTATAAATGAATTAGATTAATTTAATATAAATTTAGTTAGGGGTGTTAGGGTTAGATAAAGTTAATATAGTTAATATAAATACTATAGTAACTATATTAACTATATTAACCCTAATATAATTAGGGTTAATATAGTTAATATATATAATGTAATACCTATATTAACTATAATATACTTAGAGTTAATATAGATAATATAGCTGGCGGCGGGGTAGGTAGATTAAATTAGGGGTTAATCATTTTAATAGAGATGGCGGCGGTGTAAGGGGCTTACATTAGGGGTTAATAATATTAATATAGCTGGCGGCGGTATAGGGGGATTAGATTAGGGGTTAATAATTTTTATATAGGTGGCGGCGGTGTAAGGGGTCAGATTAGGGGATAGATAAGGTAGATGACAGCGGTGTAAGGGGTTCTAATTAGGGAATAGATAAGGTAGATGGCGGCGGTTTTAGGGGCTCACAGTAGGGGGTTAGTTTATGTAGATGGCGGCGGGGTCCGGGAGCGGCGGTTTAGGGGTTAATAACTTTATTAGGGATTTCGGGGGGGGGATCGCGGTTGACAGGTAGATAGACATTGCGCATGCGTTAGGTGTTAGGTTTATTTTAGAAGATCGCGGTTGACAGGGAGATAGACATTGCGCATGCGTTAGGTGTTAGGCTTATTTTAGCAGCCAGTTTAGGGAGTTACGGGGCTCCAATAGTCAGCGTAAGGCTTCTTACGGCTGCTTTTTGTGGCGAGGTGAAAATGGAGTACGTTTTCTCGATTTTCGCCACGTAAGTCCTTACGCTGCATATTGGATACCAAACTGCGCTGGTTTGGTATACCTGCCTATAGCCCAAAAAACTACGGGCGACGGCAGAAATATACGCGCGTAACTTCTAGGTTACGCCGTATATGTGATACCAAACCAGCGTAAATATTGGCGTCGCCGGCTTTTGCGGGCGACGATTTTTATCGGATCGACCCCTTGGTTGCTATTAATAGATAAAGCAGTACATGTGAAGTGTTTATTATTCCAGGGCCATATTTGTAATGGAAAGAGGTTTAGGACTCGGAGGCATTTACAAATGTAGCTGCCGCTCAGGCGACTTTTAAATGTCCAATATTATTGAATAGATTTTACTGGACACCTGGCAACCCTGTGTGAACAGGGGCATAACTACACCTCCCTGGCCCCAGGGCAAAGGTTGTGGCAAGGGGTCCACATTTCAGCAGAGTCATTTCTGGCTGTTGGCAATCAGCAGAAGCTTAGCTGGCAGCCACACAGGAGAAAGAAGAACTGCTTCTCTAGTGCCTGATGAGAAACAATTCTCCTGCTTGGAGAGAAATTATACACACAGGGACTGAACTCACTAAATGATAGAAGAAAAAGGGCGGAACCTGGAAGTCCAAGACAGATGAGAGATTTCTTCCATAAATCTCTTAGATAAGATGATCTTAATGATCCTCCAGCAAGGCGAGATCTCTCACAAGATTTTAGGCAGGTGTTACTATACTTGTCTAAGGGCTGCATTTCTGTATTTGAAGGAGAGACAAGTTCAGTGCAATATAGCACTTTATGACATGAGAATTCTGCTGCATTTACTAGAAATACATACATATGTACACACATATATACAGTACATACATAAAGTATATATATATATATATATATATATATATATAGTGTACTTTGTAATGTATTTTTGATTTGTTTTGTGAGACTTTTTTTTTGTTTCGCAAAAAAGTTAACCAGAGCTCTGAGTTTTCGGTAACCTGACGCACATTAACTTGAATTGCGCTCAAGTGATTGCGTTTACCTTTGACTTGCAATACGAGCGAAAAAAACCTGGCGCACACAAACAGCTGTGATAAATCCCTTATCACTCGCTTGTAACTGATAATCTGGCCCATAATCTTGTCCTGACTAAACCATCAAGGGTGGGAGGCGTTCTTATCATCCAATAAGCATTTACAGGAAGTACTAACTGATGTTGCTGTATTAAAACCCCTTCATGAAACTGTAGCACTACCGCTCTTGATTAAGTCACCAGCTGTTTCTGCTAAGGACAAGAAGATCTTACTATGGATCTGATAACAAAATATTCTCCTGCTTGGAGTGAAATTGTAGTGCAGATTTGCGCAATGCAAGATCTCTCACGAGATTCTAGACTGGCACATTTTGCTACACTTGTCTAAGGGGTGTCCTGTGCATTTCTGTATGTGGAGGAGAGACAAGCCCAGTGCAATACAGCACTGCTTGATATGAGAGTTTTGTTACACTTACACTTTGTGCTTTAATAGATTTAGATCCAACAGTGATTTTACAAATTCTGATTATAGTACAGAAAGAGGGAGCACCAAAAATGCTAAAGTATCACTCTATTCAACTTAACACTCTATTGAAATTCTAAAATACAATTGCGTATTAAAAATCAACATTTATTAGAATAAAAATAGGGAACCCTATGTCAGACAAAATGATAAACAAAGTGAAATAACAGTGATCTGAATGAGGCCTATTTATCATTTGTCTGTTGGACCTGATCCGACAGTGCGGATCAGGTCCGACAGACATCGCTGAATGCGGAGAGCAATACGCTCTCCGTATTCAGCATTGCACCAGCAGCTCACAAGAGCTGCTGGTGTAACACCACCCCCTGCAGACTCACGGCCAGCAGGCGGTGTTAATCAACTCGATCGTACTCAATCGGGTTGAATTCCGGCGATTCCTGTCCGCCTCATCAGAGCAGGCGGACAGGGTTATGGAGCAACGGTCTTTAGACCGCTGCTTCATAACTGGTGTTTTTGGCGAGCCTGCAGGCTCACCAGAAGCACAGGGCCTCAAGCTCCATTCGGAGCTTGATAGATAGCCCCAAGGTCACTGATAAGAAATGGCCAGAATAAGAAGTGAAAATAAAATTAGTGATTATCTTCTATAATAGTGTCCAATAGGTGTAAAAGTTCCAAGTGAGTAGTATCCAGGAAATCCAAACTGAAGTTCTTGAAGACTTTGTTGGAAGAAAAGACCTTTTTTTGCCTTTTTTGTTTCTCAACACTGTCTTCAAGTTTGGATTTCAAGTTGTGTTAAGTTGAATAGAGTGATGCTTTAGCCTTTTTTGGCACTCCCTCTTTCTGTACTATTATAACTAACTTTTGAGTTTATTAGGGATCTAATTTTGAGAGCTTGTATCGTTTTGTGTAGGCGCTGTGTGTATATAAACCTTCTGTAACAAATTCTGATTATGTTTTGAAAGTCTCTGTGTTAATTTAACAAATTAGGACCATGTTTTGTATATTCTGTGTATCTTTTACAACTTACATTGCACTCTATTGTAAAATAAAACAACTTCAGAAAGTGGGAGGGACAGGGAAGCTCCCTGGACTGAAAATGGGAGTTCCCATTGTTTGTCTGAAGCTATCTTACAATTCTTGTGAAATGCTGTAAGCAGTCTACTCAAGCGGATCTCACTGAATTATCTCACCAGTTGGATGCAGGTGAAGTTTGCTCAAATTCACAATACACTTTTTAAGGGAGAGAAAAAGAATATATACTAAACTACTAGCAACACACTAAGGGGTATATTTATCAATGTGCAAGCGAACATGATCCATTGTAGCGGATCATGTCCACCGCACATCAATAAATGCCAACAGCATACGCTGTCTGCATTTATCATTGCACAACCATTTCTTGTGAAATGCTTGTGCAATGCCGCCTCCTGCACATTCGCGGCCAATCGGCCACTAGCAAGGGGTGTCAATCAACCTGATCATATGCGATCGGGCAGATTGCTGTCCTCCGCCTCAGAGGAAGGCTTGCTCGAAAACAGGTGAATACGGGGCTTGATAAACCGGCCCCATAGTGTGTTGCACTTTCACAAGAATTTATCAAAAAATTACTGAATGCGGCTTGTGGTTGCCATCTTTAGCATTCAAATCAGCCGGAATACTCCGCGTGCACAACCCTAGTAGTAAAAACAATTCAGTTTAATTTGTATTAGCGTCAAACTGAGACGTTATATCAACCCCAGGTGTTCTGTTTACTTAAATTAAATTACCTAAATTCTGTATCCCAGAAAGCCTCATTACTTTCTATGGAAATCATCTCTAATCTCTCAGACTTCCAGTTCCCACCCTTTTTCTTATATAATTCATTGAGTTAAGCCCCTGTTAAGTCTGCACTATAATTTCTCTCCAAACTAGAGAATCTTTGCTTCTTAGGGCCATAAAAGGTAATGTAGCTCTAGGAAACTAAAGTTGTCGGTTTTTAAATTTTATTTCAAATAGAAGAAATACAAAGTGCAATATAACTTGTAAAAGATACACATAATACAAAGCATGAGCCTAATTTGTTAAAGTTACACAGAAACTGTTAGCGCATAATCAGAGTTTGTAAAATCACAATCCTAAAAACACTGCTGTATATGAAATAAAATACAAAATAGAAAGTGAAAAGCTTAAATGTAATAAAACTTAATATGAAGCTTACTAATAGAGTTAAAGGGGCCGATTTATTAACAGTCGGACGGACATGATCCGCTGTAGCGGATCATGTCCGCCTGACATCACTGAATATGCATACGGTGTCGGCATTTAACATTGCACAAGCAGTTCTGGTGAACTGCTTGTGGAATGCCGCCCACTGCAGATTCACAGCCAATCAGCCGGTAGAAGGGGGTGTCAATCAACCCGATCGTATGAAATTGGGCAGATTGATGTCCTCAGAGGAGGCGTACGAGTTAAGGAGCAGCGGTCTTAAGACCACTGCTTCTTAACGCCTGTTTCCAGCAAGCCTCAAGGCTCACCCTGGAAACAGGGACATTTAGGGCCATTCGGCCCTTAATAAATCGGCCTCAAAGTAAAAATCAAAATTATTGGACTCAAATAAGCTATGACATTTATAGCATTGTACAACAACTAGTTAGCACTTGTATATGTGTGTAGCATGTATGATGTATATACAATATGATCTCTCTTTTCAATAAAAACTAAGTTTAATTTTTTTTTTAATATGAAGTGTAAAGTTAAATAAAATACAAAGCACAAAGTGTAAATGCAGCAGAACTTCCATGTTATGCAGTGCTATATTGCACTGGGCTTGTCTCTCCTTCACATTAAAAAATGCCGGGAACGCCCCTTGGAGAAGTAAAGCAAAATCTGCCATTTTAGAATTTCACTAGGGATCTTGCAGTGCTGGAGAATCATTTTATATATTCTTTTCTGAGCAGATAGTTTTATACATTAAACAAAAAAAGAGAGATTGAGGGAGACAGTAAGGAGATCTCTAATATTAGAGAAGTTCCCTTGGCAAGGATAAAACACAAATCAAACAATTATCATATCATTTTAAATAGACATACAACTTGAAAGGTGCCAGGCCCTGTATGGAAGTTACAGTTTTTGAAACAATATAAATTGAATTAAAACACATTTATTTATTAAGGGCCAGATTAGAAGTGGAGCACTAAATATTGCTTTCATGAATGCTTGATACCGCTTGTGTGCGGCATTGAACATTATATACACATATTTATACATATATAAATATATATATACACATAGCTAAGCAATACTAATTAGCCTATAACTTTCATATGTCATAAACTGTGAATGTTTTGCATGAGAGGAAGATTTCCAGACTCCAGCCCTTACCTACTCCTCTGCTTCTAGTGTCTGCTGTACAGAGGAGGAGGAGGGCTGCACTTCTTCCTCTCACATTCTTTGCTTCACTGGAAGTGCCCTCTGTGTTTGTTCTCTCCCGGTCTCTGACAGCGCTGTGTGATTTATGCACACAGCTGTCAGTCAGCAGGTCCTTCCTCCTCAGTGTATCACAGGAAACAGATCAACCTGTGCGACACCGGAGGGACCTTTTCTTTTAACAGTGCGGCTCAGTTTTCCTAGATGGCCAGCAGTGCCAAAAAAAAATTCACTTTACAGTTCCACATTCCTCCTGTGTTTTGCACGGCCGGATGTACTGCCTGTGCTACACAGAGAGGGAAGGTACATTGATGACAATTCTTCAGCTGCCTTTGAGGGAGAAATCTCTGAACCAGAGTTCACTGTGGTTAGTACTGTAGATTCAGAGGAGGTTTGTTTAATACTCAAGTTTGAGCATCTTCGTTTACTGCTCAAGGAGGTCCTGGCTACTCTGGAGGATTCAGAAACTACAATTTCTGAAACTCCTAAGGTTACTAAACTGAACAAGGTTTTTTATGTCAAGCCTAAATCTGTGGATATGCTTCCTGTTCCAGATCGTATGTCGGATATTATTTCTCAGGAATGGGAGAAACCGGGTGTTTCCTTTACCCCCATCTCCTGTTTTTAAGAAAATGTTTCCAGTCGCGGTTTCTGTGTGAGTGCTCTGGCGTACTATTCCTAAGGTAGATGGAGCTATATCCACATTGGCTGAGAAAATTACTTCCTCTAGAGGATAGTACCTCCTTTAAGGACCCCATGGATATAACATTGGAGGGGTATTTAAGGAAGATTTTTCTTCACCAAGGTCTACTATGGTGGCGGTCACTGGCGCGGCCTCATATTGGTGTTACTCCTTATCTGAACTAGTTTTAGAGGAGACTACTGTAGAAGAGATCCAGGACAGAATTAAGGCATTCAAATTGGCAAATACCTTAATTTGTGATGCCAGTATGCAGGTTGTAGGTCTGACTACAAAGACTTCCAGTCTTGCCATTCTATCTCGCAGAGCCTTGTGGCTAAAGTCTTGGTCGGCAGACATGGTTTCCAAGTCTAGACTCCTTTCTCTTTCTTTTCAATGGACACTGAACCCAAATATTTTCTTTTGTGATTCATATAGAGCATGACATTTTAAGCAACTTTCTAATTTACTCCTATTATCAAATTTTCTTCATTCTATTGGTATTCAGTGTCCCTTTAAGGGGAAGACCATGGGGCATATTTATCAAGCTCCGTATGGAGCTTGATGCCCCGTGTTTCCGGCAAGCCTTCTAAAGACTGCTGCTCCATAACCTATCCGCCTTCTCTTAGGCGGCGGACAGAAATAGACAGAAATCAACCAGATCGAATACGATCGGGTTGATTGACATCCACTGCAAGCGGCTGATTGGCCGCAAATCTGCAAGGGGGCGGTATTGCACCAGCAGTTCACAAGAACTGCTGGTGCAATGATGAATGCAAACAGCGTATGCTGTCGGCATTTATCGATGTGCAGTGGACATGATCCGCTATATCGGATAATGTCCACTCACACCATGATAAATATGCCCCCTTGTTTGGTCTTGGTCTGGATGCCATCATTTTCCACTGTCACGGGTGTCAAAGGGGCTTTTTTCCCTCAAGATAATAAGACTAGACCTAAGGGTCGACAAGCTTCTAATTTTCGTTCCTTTCGCAATTTCAAGGGACAAAAATCTTCTTCCAAACCTGAGCAGTCCAAGCCTTCCTGGAGACCTTTCCAACCTTGGAATAAGGGCAAGCAGTCCTTCTTCTGAGAACAAATCATGAAGATCAGATCAGGTAGGGGGTATACTTTCTCTCTTTCAAGAGGCTTGGATTTGCAATGTTCCAGATCCTTGGGTGGTGGAGGTGGTATCTCAGCGATACAAGATAGGTTTCAAATCTTGTCTTCTCCTGTCAAGGTTATCAGGAAACCAGGAAAAAAGAGAGGCATTCTTAAATTGTGTCAGGGATCTCTCCTCTCTAGGAGGGATCTTCCAGTTCCTCTGGCAAAACAAGGCCAAGAATTTTATTCCAATCTGTTTGTGGTTCCCAAGAAAGAGGGAACTTTTCGACCTATTTTGGATCTGAAATGCCTCAACAAATTTCTCAAGGTTCCGTCCTTCAAAATCGAGACTATTTGTTCCATCTTCCCTCTAGTTCAGGAGGGTCAGTTCATGACCACCATTTACCTGAAGGACGCTTACCTTCACATTCCTATACACAATGATCATTTTCAATTCCTTCAGTTTGCCTTCCTGCAGAAACATTTTCAGTTTGTAGCCCTTCCTTTTGGTTTAGCAACATCTCCCTTAATCTTTATAAATGTTCTAGGGGCTCTTTTGGCAATGGTCAGGTCTCAATGAATTGTGGTGGTGCCATACCTGGATGATATCTTGGTTCAGGCACCATATTTTCATTTAGCAGGATCTCATACAGATTCTCTGTTGTTGATTCTCCGCTGTCATGGGTGGATGGTGAATCTAGACAAGAGTTCTTTGATTCCAAATACCAGGGTCTGTTTTTTGGGCACAATCATAGACTCAATCTTGATGAAGATTTTCTTAACAGAAGTGAGAAAGCCCAAACTTCTTTCTGCCTGCCTTTCTTTCTCTTCAGTCCTATGTCCGACCCTCAGAGGCACAGTGTATGGAAGTAATTGGTCTCATGGTGGCCTCCATGGACATTATTCCTTTTGCTCACTTCCATCTCAGACCTCTACAGTTATGCATGCTCAGACAATGGAACGGAGACCACTCGGACCTTTTTCAAATAGTCCTAGATAACCTGGCGAGAGACTTTCTCCTGGTTGCTCTGTCTGGATTATCTGTCTCAAGGCATGTGTTTCTTGAGACCATCTTGGGAGATTGTGACTACGGATGCCAGCCTTTCAGACTGGGGAGCAGTTTAAGGCCCCTTAAGAGCTCAGGGGACCTGGTCTCTGGAGGAATCTATCCTCCCAATAAACATTTTGGAATTGAGAGCAATTTACAATGCCTTGATAGCATGGCCTCAACTGAGTTCAGTTCATTTTATCAGATTCCAATCGGACAACATCACATCAGTGGCTTATATCAATCATCAGGGAGGAACAAAGAGTTCCTTAGCACTGAAGGTGGTTTCTCGCATTCTGTGGGTGGAGTCTCACAACTGCCACCTTTCGGCCATTTACTTCCCAGGTGTGGACAACTGGGAAGCAAATTACCTGAGCAGGCAGACTTTTCACACAGGAGAGTGGGCTCTTCATCCAGAAGTATTCTCAATGATAACCCTCAGGTGGGGGGTTCCAGAGTTGGACCTGATGGCGTCTCATCTAAATACCAAACTTCCCAGATACAGGTCCAGATCAAGGGAATGGCAAGCAGTTCTGGTGGATGCAATAGCAGTTCCATGGGATTTCAGACTGATTTACCTGTTTCTTCCGTTTGCCCTCCTTCCTCAGGAGAAGGCTTCTGTGATTCTAATTGCTCCAGCTTTGCCTCGCAGAATTTGGTTTGCTGCCCTGGTGAAAATATCGTCCTCTCCTTCATGGAAAAATACCACTGAGGAAGGACCTTCTACTTCAGTGTCCTTTTCTTCATCCAAATCTAGATTCTCTGAAGCTGACTGCATGGGGATTGAAAGCCTAGTCCAGGCTCATAGTCGGTAACATGCAAAATATTTCATAAAGTTTGGCGCACTTATTTATACTGGTGTGAATCTCTGGGTTTTCCTTGGCGTAAGGTAAGAGTTCCCCATATTTTGTCTTTTCTCCAGGAGGGTCTGGAGAAGGGCTTGTCAGTCAGTTTTTGGAAAGGTCAGATTTCTGCCCTTTCATTTTTACTGCATAAGTGTTTGGCCGACTTCAGTATTTTGTTCAGGCCTTGGTCAGAATCAGGCCTGTGCTGAAACCTGCTGCTCCCCCTTGAAGCCTTAATCTTGTTCTTCGAGTTTTGAGGCAGGCTCCATTTGAGCCTATGAATTCTGTTGATATTAAACTGTTGTCTTGGAAAGTTTTGTTCTTGTTGGCTTTTTCTTCTGCTCTTAGAGTTTCAGAACTTTTGGCTCTACAGTGTGATCCCCCTTATCCTATTTTCCATGTGGATAAGGCCGTCCTTCGTACCAAATTGGGATTTCTTCCTAAGGTGGTTTCAGACTGCAATATCAATCAGGAAATTGTCATTCCTTTGCTTTGTCCTAATCCTTCTTCACAGATGGAATGGCTGTTACATAACCTGGATGTGGTTTGTGCTCTAAAATTCTATCTCCAAGCTACTAGGGATTTTCATCAATTTTCTGCCCTTTTTGTAGTGTTTGCTGGCAAGCGTAAGGGCCAAAAGGGTCAACTACTCTCTATTTTTGGTTGAGGAGTGTCATTTGATTGGCTTATGAGACAGCTGGACAACAGCCTCCTGAGAGGATTATGGCTCATTCAACTCGGGCTGTCTCTTCTTCATGGGCCTTTAAAAAACAGGCTTCCGTGGAGCCAATTTGCAAGGCAGCCACTTGTTCCTCGCTACATACCTTTTCAAAATGTTTACAAATTTGATGTTTTTGCCTCAGCTGAGCCTAGTTTTGTGAGAAAGGTTCTTCAAGCGGTGGTGCCCTCAGTTTAGGTCCGCCTGTCCTTTTTTCTCCCTCCCTTTCCATTTTGTGTACTCTGGCTTGGGTATTGGTTCCCACTAGTAATAAATGGATTTGTGGACTCTCCATGCCATTGGAAAGAAAACAAAATTAATGCTTACCTGATAAATTCTTTTCTTTCCTGGCATGGAGAGTCCACAGCCCGCCCTTGTCTAAATTCAAGATGGCTTACTATTTTGTTTTTTCTAAACTTCAGGCACCTCTATACCCTAGGTGTTCCTCTTCTCTTTCTGTATTCCCTTGGCTGATTAACTGTGGATTAAGGGAAGTGGGAGGGATACTTAAATCTTTTGCTTGGGTGTTCATTGCCCCCTACTGGTGGCCAGGAGTTGAATTCCCACTAGCAATAAATGGATTTGTTGGCTCTCCATGCCAGGAAAGAAAAGAATTGATCAGGTAAGCATACATTTTGTTTTTGTAAAAAAATACGCTAGACAGTATTTTGGGGCCATTTGGGGCAAATTTATCATTTTAACCAGAGAGCTAATCTGGATATCCCTTATATTTTTTTAACAAATAAAGGCTAAGGTAAGCGGTTTAAAAAGAGTGAACTCTCAGCTAAACCCCTGACTAAACTCCTCAGAGGGGGTGTGCACCACTGCTGTTTGTCCATATTTATACATATGCAAATCCTTCCCCCTGATCCTTATTGGTATCTGTCTTTGTCCTATTACAACTGGATTAGTTAGAGCCACTGTCACTCTATAGTTTTATCCAATCTGATGCTGTGGCCCACGTGGAATGTTTCACTGCAGTCATACTGACATCACCACCAATCAGTGAATCTGATTACTTCCTGATGCATTACGATTGGATGATGCTTGTTAATATTTCCATTTCCATTCACACGTGGTAGATGGTAACATATGTATAACGTTACAATAGATTCTTTATTACTTTGACAGAATTACCTTCTGATTATGAGGAGTTACAAATATAGGATATTCAATTAAAAGAACGTTGCACAATAACATTCTTATAATACTTATTCACATAATCGCTATTTAATTCAAAGATGTATCTATTAATTCATTTTATATTTAACTTTTTTTCCTTACATGGATAAGGGATAATGTCTATATTTGGAGGTAAATTTATATCAAGAGGTGGATGGATTTCTATGTAGAATACCCCATCCACACAGATCATGGAAGTTATTAGCAAAAATTCATTATACAGAAAAAGAAAAAAGTGAATGTGTAAAAAATGTATTAATTTGTGACATAATGACAACAAAAAATAAACAAGAAAAAAGTGCCTGAGGTAAGTTTCAGTGAAAGTTAAATGATTTATTAAAATAAACCAATATGATACAGGGGTGCGATAGTGAAAATATAAATCAACAAATAAAAGAAAGCGCAAAAAAATGCAGGTTTGGATAAAACAATATCTTATACCTCCCTCTATATTATCATAATAAATCTCTAAATCCGAAATGCTAAATGACAAGTTTATTCATACAATACTATGTAAAACAAACAATCATAAAATCAACAAATATAAGACACTGGTGTCTGGGAATAGATAAAATGTAAAAAATGAAAAAAAAAAAAGGTTCTGTGTTAGTACATACTAATTCCTCGTAATCTTAGCCTTCGCAATGAAATTGCATTCAGATGCAACTGCTACTTCTTCAGAGTACACTTAACACGCCAGAGTATACAGGGAGTGCAGAATTATTAGGCAAATGAGTATTTTGACCACATCATCCTCTTTATGCATGTTGTCTTACTCCAAGCTGTATAGGCTCGAAAGCCTACTACCAATTAAGCATATTAGGTGATGTGCATCTCTGTAATGAGAAGGGGTGTGGTCTAATGACATCAACACCCTATATCAGGTGTGCATAATTATTAGGCAACTTCCTTTCCTTTGGCAAAATGGGTCAAAAGAAGGACTTGACAGGCTCAGAAAAGTCAAAAATAGTGAGATATCTTGCAGAGGGATGCAGCACTCTTAAAATTGCAAAGCTTCTGAAGCGTGATCATCGAACAATCAAGCGTTTCATTCAAAATAGTCAACAGGGTCGCAAGAAGCGTGTGGAAAAACCAAGGCGCAAAATAACTGCCCATGAACTGAGAAAAGTCAAGCGTGCAGCTGCCAAGATGCCACTTGCCACCAGTTTGGCCATATTTCAGAGCTGCAACATCACTGGAGTGCCCAAAAGCACAAGGTGTGCAATACTCAGAGACATGGCCAAGGTAAGAAAGGCTGAAAGACGACCACCACTGAACAAGACACACAAGCTGAAACATCAAGACTGGGCCAAGAAATATCTAAAGACTGATTTTTCTAAGGTTTTATGGACTGATGAAATGAGAGTGAGTCTTGATGGGCCAGATGGATGGGCCCGTGGCTGGATTGGTAAAGGGCAGAGAGCTCCAGTCCGACTCAGACGCCAGCAAGGTGGAGGTGGAGTACTGGTTTGGGCTAGTATCATCAAAGATGAGCTTGTGGGGCCTTTTCGGGTTGAGGATGGAGTCAAGCTCAACTCCCAGTCCTACTGCCAGTTTCTGGAAGACACCTTCTTCAAGCAGTGGTACAGGAAGAAGTCTGCATCCTTCAAGAAAAACATGATTTTCATGCAGGACAATGCTCCATCACACGCGTCCAAGTACTCCACAGCGTGGCTGGCAAGAAAGGGTATAAAAGAAGAAAATCTAATGACATGGCCTCCTTGTTCACCTGATCTGAACCCCATTGAGAACCTGTGGTCCATCATCAAATGTGAGATTTACAAGGAGGGAAAACAGTACACCTCTCTGAACAGTGTCTGGGAGGCTGTGGTTGCTGCTGCACGCAATGTTGATGGTGAACAGATCAAAACACTGACAGAATCCATGGATGGCAGGCTTTTGAGTGTCCTTGCAAAGAAAGGTGGCTATATTGATCACTGATTTGTTTTTGTTTTGTTTTTGAATGTCAGAAATGTATATTTGTGAATGTTGAGATGTTATATTGGTTTCACTGGTAAAAATAAATAATTGAAATGGGTATATATTTGTTTTTTGTTAAGTTGCCTAATAATTATGCACAGTAATAGTCACCTGCACACACAGATATCCCCCTAAAATAGCTAAAACTAAAAACAAACTAAAAACTACTTCCAAAAATATTCAGCTTTGATATTAATGAGTTTTTTGGGTTCATTGAGAACATGGTTGTTGTTCAATAATAAAATTAATCCTCAAAAATACAACTTGCCTAATAATTCTGCACTCCCTGTAGTGTATTCCTCTGGGTCAGTGGTATATGCCAGAGTTTGAGAGATTAACAATCATAGATATAATATTGCAGTTTTGCAGTTTGTAATTATCCTCAGTGTTGGCTTAACGACAATTAGAAGAGCTGAAATCAAGTGCTTGTTCAGTACCTGTTGTTTCTTTGCCGGCCTGGCGTTGTTATGATCTCGGCGTTCGTTCAAAACTTCTGTCCACGTCACCAATCACATGACTCTGTCACATCCAATCGGTGGAAATAACTTCTGGAACTGTTTAAATAGTAAGTCCTCGATGGTAAGTGTCTCATTTTGCACTTATTTATGGAACAAGTGTAGCAATAATGTTCTAATGTTGGTGTAAAAAGAATCCTCTGACTTTTCGCCACTGGTAAAGGAATATTTGTCGCCTTTCTTTTGTGGTTTACAGCAGGATCTATCATATCATAGTCTACGCGTTTCGGCTGGGAAGCCTTTGTCAGGAACACAAGACACTCTGTGTTCCTGATAAATATATTCACCCATTTTGAAGTGAAAATATAAATGTTGCACAGAGTGAAGAATATTTTAATTATGAGCAGAGTGACTGAGGAATCAGTGTTCCTGATAAATATATTCACCCATTTTGAAGTGAAAATATAAATGTTGCACAGAGTGAAGAATATTTTAATTATGAGCAGAGTGACTGAGGAATTAATTAAACTGGTGGTGTAATACAGTGCAAGAGAAGTGTTTGTATTAAACAAATGTGTGAATATGTGATAAGTATATGGTAATTAATACTAAATATGAACTCTATGACAGTGCTAATCTTATATATGAAGATATTCTACAAATAAACAAAATAATTATTATGATTATTTAGACCACGTGGTTCTAAAGAATCTAACATATAAATCTATTTACATTCCAGATTTCTTCCCCTCTGAGAGGTTTATATCATCAGTCTATATGTGTGTAATCACTGTGCAGCAGATAAACACATAGAATTGCAGGGAAGCTATTGTTAAAAATACATGCTCTAATTTGTTATATTTGTAATTTTTCCACTATAATGGTGCTTTAATTTGTCAGTATTGCTTTAATAATGCTATACATGCATATAATAATATATTCACAGTTCAAGCGCTATATCCTATATAGGGCCAGATTAAGAGTGAAACGCTATTTAGCGCTTCGCTTAAACATTAACTGCGCTAGAAGTAAGCTTTGCGCTCATTGGTTACCACTCGTATTATGAATAGAAAGTAAACTGTTTTCGCTCTTGTGCTAAGTCGACGAGCGCAAAAAGCCAAAGTTAGAATATTTTGTGTGTGTTCACCTATTCCCCCCTAGAAGTCAATGGAGCAAAAAATGGAAAAACACCTTACAAACCTGATTGCATATTCTCATGTGCGTTAACCCGACATGAAAATATGAATATTTTACATTCCAATGTTCTTCACATAGAAGAATATGTTCTATTTATTCCTAAATACATATTTATACATATATCTGAATGTATTTTGGTACAAGATATATCTATACCTATATATATATATACACTCCACAACAGTTGCAGCGTTGCGCTCTATCTCACCCTCCTTACACGCTGCACGCTCTCACTGCACTTTCGGAGCTCCAATGGGGGGGATGACGTCATCAAGTCTCCTGGATATGCTACCGAGTAGTTACTGCTCGTCCCACAGTACAGGTATGTAAAAGGATACAAAAGGTAACTCAGGCACTTCCAGGAGATTAAGATAAAAAGAAAGCTTTATTTTTATTAACATACAGTGAATAAGGACTGCTGGGTTCCTGCAGCAGGAACCCAGCAGTCCTTATTCACTGTATGTTAATTGTTTAAAGCTGTGTCAGTTTAGACTAAGCTTTAGTCTGTTTTTACTCTGTTTTTATATATATATACACATGATTATATATAAGTATAGATATTTACAGATATATATATATAGGAATATCTATTTAAAAATACTTAGAACATATTCTGCTTTGTGCAGAACATAGGAATGTGAAATATTTACAGTAAATACACAATATAACACTTTATTAAAAATGAATATTGCATAAATAACATATATAACTATAACACCTATAATAGCAATTATAATATAGGAGCTAATAATAAATTAATCCCTTAACTTTTGACTGATAGGACACCACCATTGAAGTTATCCTATCCTATTAAGTCGTTAAAGGGACAGTCAACACCAGAATTTTTGTTGTTTTAAAAGATAGATAATCCCTTAATTGCCAATTCCCCAGTTTTACAACACAGTTATAATTATACACATTTTACCTCTGTAATTACCTTGCATCTAAGCCTCAGCAGACTGCCCCCTTATTTCAGTTCTTTTGACAGACTTGCATTTTAGCCAATCAGAGCTGACTCCATGGTAAATTCGTGTGCATGAGCTCAATGTTATCTATATGAAACACATGAACTAATGCCCTCTAGTGGTGAAAAAATATCAAAATGTATTTAGATTAGAGGCGGCCTTCAAGGTCTAAGAAATTAGCATATGAACCTCCTAGGTTTAGCTCTCAACTAAGAATACCAAGAGAACAAAGCAAAATTGGTGATAAAAGTAAATTGGAAAGTTGTTTAAAATTACATGCCCTATTTGAATCATGAAAGTTTTTTTGGGACTTGACTGTCCCTTTAACTACAAATCCCCCAACTCCAATTAACCCCCTACTATGCCAATCCAAATGGTATGACTGTCCAACCACTACTAGGACCCTCCAGATTCCATTATGAAGATCTTACTCATAAACCCACTTAGCCCAGTTCTTAAAAAAATGAATACAAATAAAATAAGTTTGGGCTGGGCCACAGGCAGACTAATGTCAAAGTTTAGTCTTTTTCTAATAATTGGTGGGTTAAACTGAGCCCACTTTTGGCCCAGACTTCACTTATATAAAGAACAGAATGCTTAAGATGAACCAGATAGTGAAGAGGGGTCTGTTGAAAACATTTCCAGCAATGAAGACATCTAAGTGTAAGTACATTTCCTTATTTATTATTAATTGTAAAATATATATACTTTTTGGTTACAGTTTTTTTTTTAAATACAGTAGATTTAGGAGAGGAGCCTTGCTTGAGAGAATTGTTTTTGGAGTTTTTTTGGCTGGAGAATCCGAGCAGTTAGGGGCTCATAGAGATTACAGGGTAACTATGGCTCTTAAACTTTTATTTAATAAAAATAAATAAATAAAAGTTCCATGAATCCTAATGGAGAACGTAAGAGAAAAAAACTACTGGCGCTAGGAGGTACCCAAATATAGTGCTCCAGGTGCAAATCCTGCTACGCGCTACTTGTGACACCTACTGACACGATCTAAACATAGAAACATTGATTTTGGCATAAGATAAGAACCATAGGCCTCACAACTCTGCCCAAAAAACCCTAAAAGTGTAAAAGCCTAATCAGATAGTAGGACATCCTTATGCTTGTCCCAGGAATTCTTGAGGTCCTCCACAGTGTTTGTCTTTACCTCCCTTTCTGTGATAAAATTACTTCTGAACCTAGTATCCTTCAACTTGAGATCATGAACACTACAGCGGATCATGTCCACCCGACACTTCATAAATCAGCCCCTATGTATCATTTAGCATCCCTCCTATGAACAGATTCCAATTTATTTACAGGCTTCTGGAGATATGGCCTGTAAATAAATTGGAACTTACTTTGTATGAACTTACTTTGTTCTTTTGATATCCCTTGCTGAAAAGCATATCTAGGTAGGCTCAGGAACAGCAATGCACTACTAGGAGCAAGCTGTGGATTGGTGGCTACACACATTTGTCTCTTGTCATTGGATCAACAGATACTCAGCTAGCTCCCAGTGGTGCAATGCTGTTTTGAAAATGACTTTAAAAGGAACATAAAATTGCATTACTGCTTGGTGTTTAATCCCTGCATAGGGAACCAATGACAAAAGGCATATGTGTGTAGCCACCAATCAGCAACTAGTGCCAGTCAATTTAATACTAGAAAAAAGTCTCTTAGAACTGCATAATCTACTTTTTCAACCATGAAAGCTGCATTTTGAATTTCATGTCAATTTTCTTTTGCACTTTAAGTCCCTTTAAAAGGGATAGGAAAGTCAAAATGAAACTTGCATGATTCAGATAGAGCGCGTCATTTTAAGATACTTTTAAATTCACTTCTGTTTGCAAATGTGCTTCGTTCTCTTAGTATCCCTTGTTAAAAAAAGAATATGCACACATCATACACTAATGGTAGCTAGCTACTGATCGGTGCCTGCACACATTTGTCTCTTGTGATTGGCTAACTAGATGTGTTCAGCTGGCTGCAAGTAATACAGTGCTGCTTCTTCAGCGAAGGATACCAAGATAATGAAGCAAATTTGTAAATTGGAAAGTTGTTTAAAATTATATGTTCTATCCAAATCATGACATATAATTTTGGGGTTTCCTGTCCCTTTAAGTCCTATGTTTAGGTTTTATCCAATTAAGCTGCAGTAAGCGGCTTTTAAAACCAGGCTGCAGAGCATTATGTTACAGGAAAACGTTTTTTTTTTATTTTATTTTACTTGCGGTCTCGGGAACTGGTTCTTTTGTATCTCAAGTAACTTTATTTTATTGAAAAATGCAAAGTCAGGCAAAGTGCTTTATAAAATGTCTCTATATTTCACTTTTATTGATACAGTTTATGTAATGCAGATGTTGCTTTCATTTCCATCTCCATGACAATGTTTAATGCTTGGGGGAACTGGTTAATAATCTAAAAGCAAAAGTATATTAATGGTCTGGGTACAAGAACTCTCAGAATGAACTCAGTGTGGTGCATAATGAGATATTGTGCCTATCCAAAGCAGTACATTTGCTGCACCGGAACCTGCTTACCAGGAAGGTAATTTGAAGAATGCAAATTTGTAAGCAATTATAACAATGTCTGAAAAGTTGTTTTACTGAGTGCAACATTTTTTGAGCAGAGGTGATGCCAAGCTGAAAAAGATCTAAATATAGAGACCATGGCAGAACTTAATGCAGTTATTAATTATTATCTCTATGTGAAAATGCATCTACACGTGAATAAATTGTTTATTTAGAACATCAGTGAGATAAAGCAATCAGTTACCTTCAACAAAATGGTTTTAATGAATTCAACTTTAAAAGGGACATTAAACACTTTGAGATGCTAATATAAAATAATAAAATTGTATATATATAAAAAAAAATGCAATATACTTTAATAATTTGTCCCCTTTCCCTGTATTTCCTTTCTGAAACTGTGATAATTTCAGTTTCTGTTAGAAATGGAAGTGCAGAACACTGTTATATCCACATAACCATTGGCTGCAGACTCTAGTGACTTATGTATAACTGTCCCTAATTGGCCACAGCAGAGAAAGTAACCTAAGTTACAACATGGCAGCTCCCATTGTTTTATAGACACTAAAACTTATTTTGTCAATATATGAACAACTTTAAAATAAATACAACTACATGTTATTCTCAGACTTATCTTTTCTTTGAATGCAGTACTTTATCTAGCGTTTATCTAGTGTTTAATGTCCCTTTAAATACCTAGGGGCTGATTTATCAATGTCTGGCGGACATGATACACTGTAGCGTATCATATCCACCAGCCATCGCTGAATGCCGACAGTGAACATTGCACAAGCAGTTCTGGTGAACTGCTTTAGAATGCTGCCCCCTGCAGCAGTAGGTGTCAATCAACCAAGTGGCGTATTTAGGTTTTGTGCTGCCCTGTGTATATATATATATATATATATATATATATATATATATATATATATATATATATATATATAGTCTAGAAAGAGCATCAGAAGTGAAGATTTTTCCTGCAGCAAGAGAAGTGACTGGTTCCACTTTAGCAGTCAGGGAAGTGATTGGTTCACCTGCAAAAGTATTTCTCAGTTCCAGTCCTCAAGGAACCTAACAGGCCAAATTTAAAGGATTTCCCTATAGGTAAAATAATAATAATGACGACTGACCCATTGAATATAGGACTCCTTGATGACTGGAAATGAGAAACCCTGTCCTACAGGATCCAGGAAATTTCCTGGCTCTTCTATGGAGAAAAGAAGTGACTAGTTGTCCTTCTAGCAACATAGGAAAGTGGCTGTTTCTCTTACAGCAGCTCCGCAGCAAAGGAAGTGACTAGGTCCTGTCCAGCACTAAGGGAAGTGATTGGTTCTCTTACCAGAGCAAAATAAGTGACTAGTTCCTCTCCAGCAGTCAGGAAAGTGATTTGTTTTCCAGTTGGAGCAAATGGAGCGACTAGTTTCCCTCTAGGAGCAAGTGGTTGTGGTTCCCTCCAGTAGCTGGGCATAAGTAGCTATTTAAACTGTAAAAGACAACTGTTTCCCTTCACTAATTCCCATCTCTTAACAAATGAAGTAAATGGTTCAACTATTGCACAGAACAGAGTAGGTGCCTCTTGGTAATACTGTTACCTATAGCCCAGCTTGATTAAAATCAAACTTACACCCTCCTTGCTCTACTATTCAAATGACTGCAGAAAAAAAGAAAAGTGTTTTACTGGTATCTAATTAACCATTTACTTGACATCTCCCTGATGTTAATTAGAAAGTGCTGGAATCCGTTAAGATATGCTATTAGGCAGAAGGAAGCAGGACTGCTGGCTCAACATGCATTACACACTGTCTTACACTTAGACAGTAACTCTCCAGTCCTCGCTCCTTGTCAGCCCTAGCCTACCAGCCCGCTCTCATTAGTGTGCACTGTGCGGCAGCTAACACTTAAAGGGACATTAAACCCACATATTTTCTTTCATGATTCAGATAGAGAATACCATTTTAAACAACTTTCTAATTTACTTCTATTATCTAATTTGCTTCATTCTCTTGATATTCTTTCCTGAAAAGCATATCTAGATAGGCTCAGTAGCTTCTGATTGGTGGCTGCACATATATGCCTCATGTGATTGGCTTACCAATGTGCATTGCTATTTCTTTAACAAAGGATATCTAAAGACTGCAGCAAATTAGATAATAGAAGTAAATTGGAATGTTGTTTAAAATTGTATTCTCTATCTGAATCGTGAAAAAAAAATGTGTGGGTTTAATGGCCCTTTAATGCCTCCTCTGCTAGAGACATTAATATTTTATTGCCTAATGATATCATTAGGCAATAAAATGTTAATGTCACTAGCAGAGGAGGCATTAAGTGTTGCTGGCACAGTGCACACTAATGAGCCTACCTACTGTCAGGACTCAGCCCGCCCCTACCTGAGTTAAGTGACTCCGCTCCATCTACTGACTCCGCTCCATCTACAGTCCTGACTCCTCCACATCAGTCTCCAGCCGTCTCTGTCACCACTGACTGGACTCCTTCTCCTAACCCCTGTTGCCACCTCAAGCCATGCGCCAGTGTTAAAAAAACCACAAATAAATGCAATTGGCTGACACTATGAATCGGCTGCGGCACGCACTTTGAAGTTAATTTTTTCTTTTTAAAATGATTAGCCACATATTCAGTGCAGCCATGGCAAGTGCCGCCCCCAAAATCTGTTGACCTAGGCACCGGCCTTGTTGGCCTATGCCTTAATACGCCCCTGAATAAACCCAATCGTATTCGATCGGGCGGATTGATGTCTGCAGCCTCAAAGGCAGCGGACGAGTTAAGGAGCAGTAGTCTTAAGACCGCTGCTTCTTAATTCCTGTTTCTGATGAGCCTGAAGGCTCGCATGGAAACAGAGGCATTGGGGTCAATACAGAGCTTCTTAAATCGACCCCATTGCCTCCAGAGCTGCACACAGATGATGAGGCCTAACTAATGATCTGTAAAGTGGCACAAGAACCTTACTATTTCTGCTGAAAATATCTCTATGAATACATCCAAGCATTCTTCTGGCCTTACTCGCAGCCTTACTACATTGTCTAATAAATCATCTGAAATAATAATACCCAAGTTCTGTTCCTCATTTGTAACAGACAGTAAAGTGACAATGAGTCTGTAATTAATGTTTGGATTTTTCTTCCCTAAATGCATAGTTTTACTCTTTGCTGTGTTAAACTTTAGATCCCAGTCATTTGCCCAATCCTCCAATTGTTGTATATCCCTTCTCATTTTGTCTACTGCTGATATCTGTGATAAATATGTTAAACAAAACAGGCACCAGAACTGACCCCTGAGGAACACCACTAGTAACAGGCCCCTCGGCTGAATGTTCTCCATACCTCCCAACATGTGAATATCCTGCAGGATGAGGGACCGTTGGTAGGTGTTAATATATAGTACACTTTTTAGTGCACAAGGGGTCAGAAAATAACATCTCTTACTGTGATTATTAAAATACTAAAGTGGGGTGGGCACTTCAATATGTATATTAATGCTGTATCAAATCTAGACTGTGCAGTAATATATTCTATTCATCATTATATTTGAATTTTGGAAGAATCTGAAGAATTAACAACTATTTTTAATATTATATTGTTATTTGTTACCTAGAAGAATATACAGTCTGAAGCTCCACACTCCCACATATCAGACTTTAAAAAAAAAACACCAACCAAGAGCAGCTATAGCATTTCTTAATTTGACAAGCAAGAGCAATTATATAGCCAGTAACACCAAACACAAGCACAGTTATTGCCTGTAATTCTACACTCAAGAGCCAGTTATAATCTTTAATGACACATAAAAAAACAGCTATAGACTGCACTATTGATATTTGTTTTCCCCTTTTCATGCACAACAAAGTCTATTAGCTGATCTAATGCTTGGCCCATAATAATTAAATGTATGTTATATAAAGTAAATTTATTTAGTTTAAAGGAACATTAAACTCAAAAGTAAGTCCCTCATGAAATGGTTAAAGGGACATAGAGTAAAAGTTCAATGTTTATATAGAACATACAAATTAAAAAAAAACTTCCTGGTTTACTTCCATTATTAAACTTACCTTTTTTTGTCTCCTTGGTTAAAACAAGGCCACTTTCCATAAGGGCATACTGAGGTAGGATCATGCAAGTGCACATCTTAAGAACTATGTGCCTGCATCAGTGCATGTTATACAAGTAACCCATAGAGGAAGCTTTAGCTACAGCATACAGTGGTGAGTGACACACAAACAGCTCTGCCTTTAATAACTACTATGGCACACACTGTTCGGATGTCTCCTACCCTAAGACAGATGTACTATAAAAATAAAAATGTGAAGAGTGCGCTTAACAGCTAACTATAATTAGATCTCAAGACAAAAAATCTGAATATTATATAACAATGTATTAAATACGATAAAAAATCTATTTATCCAGTTACTAAATAAGTAGCATTTGATCAATGTGAAAATAGTTAAAACAATATAACAATCAGCTGTGGAAACATGTGCACAAATCTTGATTGAATAATTAGAATGTTTCACCAGTGATACTTAGAACAATTCCCTTATGCTGGTAATATGATACGTCTTGTTTATAAGAGCTGATATAAAATGACAGAGTTGTGATCTCTGATAATATTCTTAAGAATAGTCTTGTAAAAAGTTCAAGTTCCATTATTATATTTATAGAGAACAAGTGGCTTTACAGATGTAACGAACAGTTACTTTGAAACCCGTGGTTTTAGTATGCAGAGTTATAGTCAACAATAGCTCATATGTTCTACCGGAATGTGAAAGCTTAGTCTCTTGACCGCTTTCTCTGACTTACTTTCCTTAAGGATCCAAAATACACATCCGTGCTTGGCGTTTCCTCCGCCAACACTGGTCTGACCATGACGTATCCTGGTCACATGTGCGGTATCCTCCAATAGGGTTATCAGATCACCAGTATTTTCAGTAGAGCTTTTATTCGAAAAGGTCTTGTAACAGTTGATATGTTGAATTATTGTAATTGATCGTTCTCATCTATAGATACTCATAGCGCTCATGAGTTATCTATTAAAAGGTAGATATAAAGTATAATGCTCCTTTGTTTCGTCACAATTAAGTGAAGAAGTTAACTCTGGCTAGCACAGGCAACTCATCAGCTCATCTACGCGTTTCAGCAATTAGCTTTTTTCAAGATGAGCCTGTGTAGTCTTCTCTTGTATTTTATACCCTGTTCTTAAAGGGGCAGTCGACTTCCTTTGTGTATTCTTAAAGGGGCAGTAATTTTATGATATGCACTACCAGTTAGAAGCCCGGGGCTGATGATAAAAGGATCTTCAGAGCTACAATAAATCTGCTATTTGTCTCAACAGTCTCGCAATCCATGGGTCCAGCGATATTTTATAAAAAAAAATGGGCTGACCCTCTCTGTTCCTACAGGTGGAGATGTGCCATCCATTCGAAATAATAGTTTCAGCAAACATCTGCCAACATTGGCAGTGATCTTGGTATGGGGGGAAATTCAAAATATGTTTACACAACATAGACTGTGCGTTCACTACATATAGATACGGTTTTTGTGTAGTAAAAGTTCAAATAATATATATGTAAATTAAGCTTCACTTTACAGTCAGTAGCTTTCCTACAACAGAAAAACTCGCCACTGAAAAGCTTACGGGACTAATATGGCTGAAAAGGTGTATCTAATGCGGAAGGTAGTCCTTTTAAAATAAGAAACTCACTGCAATGTTTCCCCATTAAAATAAAGGTTACTCCCACAGACCCCTATATATTCATAATGTCTGCAATCTCCATTGTTAATAAAGAACAAAAAAGGCTTACTATTTTACCTATATATATATATATATATATATATATATATATATATATATATACACACGCAGTATATGTTATATAGTGAAATGCTATAATATGTATGTAAAGTTTTGTCATGTTTTAAAGAAAATTGTTTTTGGCCTTTGTCATGTTTTTTTTTTTTTAGGCAGAAGATTTGGTATTTGAGATATTAATATTTCATAGCAGACAGTAACTGCAGCTTTCTAATTTTACCAAAGTACTTTTTTTAAACTTTGCACTGTGTTTTTTTGGAATTGACAGGTTTTTTTTAACTTTTATTACCGATATAAGTTTTCACTGTTCTGAACATGTTACTGTAACAAACTAGTTCTATATTAATAACACGTTTATTACAGTGCCGTCAGAATATTATTAGTAAAACCTGTTCAAAACAGTGACAAATTATATTGGCAATAACAACAGAATATTATAAAAGTCACACTAGAAAAGAGATTCATCATCGGATCCCTGCTAGCCCTGACCTGCCCTGGAAGACCATACAGTACTTAAGCATTGAAGATAGAAATGCCATTTGCATGACAAACACAGGTACCACCAATAATTATTTGTTGTTGTAATAAGGAGTAAACAACGGTTTATGTACCTATGAACATTTGATACCGCACGGCTTCTCTGGTATGCTTTCAAGTGATTGGGTCGTGGGTTTTGGTCCGGCTAGTTTGGCTAAGTTGCACTTTGGGACATATATGATAAGGCTTGATTACACCTCCTTTGGATTACAATATTCGTGAACTCTGGTTAAATATATACCAATTATTACTCCCTGGTGCACCAGAAGTGTTTTTTCTCGGCCAAGTGACTATTAATTTTGGGATCCCGTGTATGAATGTGGTATGATTGTTATATGTATGGAATTATTATTAAATTTTAGAATTTGACACTTATTTCTCTTGAGTCTTTATTACATACAGTTGTGTTTGTTTAGCCTAGACTTTTGGATATCCCTTATTTTGGGGCATCCACTCTCTTGCTGCTTTTGTTTAATAATAAAGAGAATTATCTATCTTTTTAAACAATAAACTTTTTTAACTAGACTGTCCCTTTAAGAGAAGGGTTCAGAACTATAATTCACTATGAGGTCTATAGTCAAGAATTTAAGTATAATAAGACCTCAGCATTGCCCATCTATTTGCTGAACTGAAAAACGGCTTCCGCTGTTTGTATATTGGAATTTGTTGCATACAGTAAGCAAAAATGTAGCATGTGAAAGGCCAAATAAAAACTAATCAAATACCAATGGTTATCTTACACTTCATTAGAGTCTCAAAGACCCCCAAAAGTATGTACAGAATATAGCTCCAGTCAAATTGTCTAAAAGCCATATGGTATAGACATAAACACCCAAACCCTTTACATTGGAACTTTAGGTGTACTTAAGTACAAATGATAGAAATGTAAACTATTTGGCTAAGGATCTATCATATTATAGTCTACTAAAATATCACTTTGAAGTACAAGCTTTGGGTTGGGAGAAGCCCACCACATTATTGAAACTCTAGCTTACATTCAAGACAATTTAATGATAAAGCCATGCAACACAAGCAGGTAGGCAGGAAAAAACTGTTCACTGCTGTATGCAATACTTCACCCAACACCAACTTTTATTTGATCACAAGGATACCGATAATCCTCCTGATGTAACGCTTTCTTCTGGTATAGTGGCCCCCATATTTAAATTCTGCTCAATTCTCATCAATGAGCCCCAAATTATGAGAGACTCTGTGTATGTAAATAGAGAGCGCACAGCCTGCTGCAGCTGATGAGGAGGATCTTCGACACCTGGATTTAAATGAGTCAGCATGGTCCCATTTAGACCTTGAGAAGAGCTGTTTTTCCAGTCCAGCAAGCTGAGCTGATCAGGTAGAGCATAGGTATCCTTTGTTGGGTTTCCAAATTTCACAGCTGTTTGTCTGGAGATTTACACAAAGTAGGCCTCCGCCTGATGATGCAATCAATCTGCTCCCTGCCCAAGTAGGGAAAAAAAAACAACGTATGGAGGTGGCGCCTACGGCTGTCTAACTGTATAGTTGATCTATTAAATACCTTGATTAAGTGTAGATTATAAGTCAATCTAAATGCAGTGGTGAGAATAATGTGTGTATAATTTTATAATTTTATAAATGGAATGAATGCACATGCAAATTGCTATAATGAATAAAGTGGTTTCAATTTATTAATATTTACATATAAAAGCGGTTATTTGTAACATACTGAATGGTAAAAAATAAAAAGAAAAAAATGATCTCTAAATGTATCACCGGTGTTATAAAAAAGCTTAAAACATTACTAGCTCCAATCAATAAAAAACTTTAAAAAGATAACATAATGCAATAGACCTCTCTGGATCACTCTGATATAACGATAGAATTATGTACAATTTTAGATGCACAAATTGTTGGTGATTATTTCATCAATACATCGATCACTGTAAGATAGAGCAGAGTCTATAAGTGTAAGTCGGTTTTGCTTAATATTAAGCCACAATGAATATGTCCTTGTTTTGCACTTCAAAATTGTAAGTTATCCAAGATTGTAAGTTATCCTCAGTGTAGATTAAAACTTTATAACATGTCCCTGCCCAAGTAGACCCACTGCATCCCCCCGAACAGGGGCAGAACACATGTGGTTAGCTGTATAGAAGCAACTGTGAGTCCCTTAGTTGCCCCATGGGAGCTGCGTCAGCCACCCATTCATCCTCAAAGACATCTCCCTCTATACATATAGGCTTAGTGGGAAGCATAAGGAGATCCAGTTTGTCAACCATCTTGCTCTCAAAATCTTGTAAGAGGTCTTGTATGACTGCATAAGATTCCTTCATACGCACCGAAATTCTAAGACTGTGAGACTCGGATTATCGGGGGGGGGGGGGGGGTAAGATTTCTTAACTGAAGGCCTCCACCTAGAGAATTAACGGTCTGGATCCGGCCTGAAAAGTCATTATTAGTCACTTCCGTAATATATAAAAAATCCAAAGATGTCAACAGCAAATATAGATGCTGTCCCTTCCAGCTGATAATTGATAGATTATGCAGATCTCTTCCCCAGTCTCAGACATTGCAACCAGCCATGGCCGCTGCCCATACACGCTCCCCCTATTGATGTTTTGCTCAACACAAAATCATTTCCTTATTTGGGTTAACCGCTTGGCAGCAAGATTGAATGGAGGGGCTTCGGTAACTTTGTAGTAAATTAGTTTAGCAGCCAAGTAAAGTTTTTGTTATGTAATAATTATTACATTGAGCTGTGTGTGTCTATTCAAAAACTATTAACATAACACATGACTCATCCTTACAGTAATATATTTTTTCTAACAACCCACTGAGAAAAACACAGAACAGGAAATCATTGGGATACTATAATCTAATTAACTCTCCGAAGCCATTATGTTATTTACACAACATTACATTTTCCACTAGGCATTTTCATTATAAATTATTTGACTAATGTTTTTTAGATCACGATTTATATGGACATTAAATTGGATTTTTACAGAATTGGAGAATTTCACCTATATCTTTTTTAAATGGGATATCTCATAAAATACGTAGGGGCAGATTTATCAAGCAGCGGATGCTACAATCTACCACCCGTAGTTTCAGGTTCCCCTGAAACATAAGTTAAGAAGAAGCGGTCTTAAGATTCATCCACCACCTCTGAGGTGGCGCACAGCGATCATCACGATCAGATACGATCGGAATGATTGACACCCCCTGCTAGCGGACAATTGGCTGTGAATGTGCAGGGGGCAGTAATGCACAAGCATTTCACACAAAATGCTTGTGCAATGATAAAATTTCAGGAGTAAGATTCAATTTTTACTATAAATTGTATCTGGTCATATCAAAGAATCCTTCAGACACAAACACCAGTTCTAATGCGGAGCTTTTACAAGATATACTCAACGATGTCCTTTGGGATATTACAGCATTATAAGGAGCATTTAGTTTGTCAGCTTTTTAATAAATTAGTCTTTGCAAGGTTATCTTCTCATCTAATAAACATAACATGAGAGCTCTTCACGCTAAGTGCAAGATTAAGAATATGAACAGTTAAGATTTGTATTTTTTTAATTTTATTTTTTTAAGTAAAGTGGGTTTGACACACACAAATATTATTCTAATTATCTGTGTGTAATTCCACATACGCCAATATTTTCATGGGCAATTTTGAGGAGCACTTTGTTTACTCCAATAAGTTGTTCTTTCTCTATGGCGCCTCCTGGTGGAGGTACATAGATGATATTTATGGTGTATGGTTGGGTGACGTTGGAACCCTGGTAGAGTTTGTTGAGGATCTGAATAACACAGTACAAGGCCTTAAATTCACTCTGGAAATGAGTGAAACAGGAATAATTGTTTTAGATACTCATGTATATATGGAGAATGTTTTTTTATATTCAGACTTATATGTTAAACCCACAGATAAAAACAACTTATTAGAGTTTGGCAGCTTTCATCCCTTAACACCTTAAAAGCAATACCTAAAAGCCATTTTCTGAGGGTTAAGCGCATAGTGACACTGACGAGACTAAATGCAAATTGAGATTAAAAGAAATGTCTGAAAAATTTAAAGAAAGAGGATATCCATCCAAATTAATAGAGGAAGAATTACTAAATGCAATTCAAACTGAAATTATAACACATGATTAAAAAAAATAACAAAAGAAATAAAGTTGATGAACAACAGAGGCTAATTTTTATTACTCAGTATAATAGACTTAGTACCAAAATTAATCAGATTATGAGAAAATATTGGCATATAATTAGGGACTGCAATCTACAAATAGATGCCTTTAAGAATATGCCTATGACAGCATTTAAGAGAAACAAAACTCTCAAAGACCAATTGGTCTATTCAGATATTGGAAGCAATAAGAATATTATACAAAAAACAATACGGAGTACCAAAACTGGTTGTTACCAATGCCTGAATTGTAGCCACTGTGGATCAATGATCAGAGGAGAATTTTTTTACCATCCAACCAATGGTAACAAATTCAAGATTAGAGAGTATCTCACTTGCAGATCAACATTTGTTATCTATCTAATCAAATGTCCATGTGGTTTTATTTACATTGGCGAGACCTGTGGAGAGGCCAGAGATGGACTTACAGAACATAAGTCAAACAATAGACACTAAAATAAAGAAGCGCCTGTTTCCTCTCACTTCCTCTCCAGGGGACATAAAATCAGCCAACTTTGGTTTCAGGTTATTGAACAAGTGGCTGTCCCGAGGAGAGGAGGTGACAAGGAACACCTTCTAAAAATAAGGGAGATGTATTGGATAAATAAATTGGACACTATGATACCTAAAGGTCTTAATAAAGACTTTGATTGGAATCTATTTTTGTAAAATGACATATATTTGTTGTGTTATATTCTGTATAAATTGTATATAATGGTTTTACTTTACCTATGTTTTTAACTTTTGGAGTTTGGTACATTAAGGATTAAAGGGACAGTCTATTCCAAAATAAATGTTCATGATTCAGATAGGGTATGTCATTTTAAACAATTTTCCAATTTACTTTTATCACTAATTTTGCTTTGTTCTCTTGATATTCTTAGTTGAAAGCTTAACCTAGAAGGTTCATATGCAAATTTCTTAGACCTTGAAGGCCACCTCTTTTCAGAATGCATTTCAACTGTTTTTCACCACTAGAGGGTGTTAGTTCATGTGTTTCATATAGATAACACTGTGCTCATGCACGTGAAGTTACCTGGGAGCCAGCACTGATTGGCTAAACTGCAAGTCTGTCAAAAGAACTGAAATAAAGGGGCAGTTTGCAGAGGCTTAGATACAAGATAATCACAGAGGTAAAAAGTATAAAAATATAACTGTGTTGGTTATGCAAAACTGGGGAATGGGTAATAAAGGGATTATCTCTCTTTTAAAACAATAACATTTCTGGTGTAGACTGTCCCTTTAATATTGGAGTTGAAAGATATAATACCAATATGTTACCAGTAGATGACACTATAATGTTACCTAGAACTTTGTATTATCCAGGTGAGGGTATAAAACGCACAAACCTGTATGCAATCAGTGTACATGACTAAGAGCCTATTGTAGGTTCGAAACGTTGTTCCTGTAAACTTTTGGACCCAACTAAATGAGAATAAAGGTCTTTTATACAAAGATTTCTTCTGGTGGCTGAAGTGCTTGGATGTATGATCACTTGGTTATTTTACAAGTAAGTGCGGTCCCACCCGCTCTTATGTGTTAATCCGTGCATGCTCCCGAGAAGCAACATGTATTGCGCATGCGTTAAATATGATCTCTAGCAGTAATCGTTTTTGCTGTTCCTGTTCGTCAATGATTCCCTGAAGAGCTCACTGATCATTCACTTACTCGTAAACCCAATTCTAATCTAACTGTCATCTTGCTGAACAAATTTTAAATATAAATATATCATTAGCGATTAATCAGTAATATATAAATGAAATCTTTATTACTGAAAAAAAAAACTTTTTTTAATTTGATGTTTGTTGTTAATTATACAGATACGGATTACTAATAAACCGTTAGATTAACAGTTTTCAGCGATATAGGGAAATTAACGACAAAAGCGGCATTATTTCACCTCCCTATAGCGCTGCTATTACAGGTTTTGAAAAAGCAGGCTTGTGCGGGCGATATGGTGGCGTTGAGCTACATACCGCACCGAAATACAAGCGCTGTTTTGACATGCTTGTGCACGATTTCCTTATAGACATCAATGGGGAGAGCCATCAAAAAAGAAGCCTAACACCTGCGATTGTGGCAACAAAAGCTCCGTAACGCAGCCCCATTGATGTCTATGGGGAAAGAAAAATTTATGTTTAAACCCTAACATAAAATCCACGTCTAAACACCCCTAATCTGCCGCACTTAACATCGCCGTCACCTAAATAAAACTATTAACCCCTAATCTGCTGCTCCCGATATCGCCGCGATCTACATTACAGTTATTAACCCCTAATCTGCCGCCCCCAATGTTGCTGCCACTATACTAAAGTTATTAACCCCTAAACCTCTGGCCTCCAACATCACTAACACTAAATAAATATATTAACCTCATAACCTAACCCTAATCTACCCTAACCCTAACGTAACCCTAAGGCTAACACCCCCTAACTTAAATATAATTAAAATAAAGCTAAATAACCCTTACAATTGTTACTTAAATAATACCTATTTAAAACTAAATACATACCTGTAAAATAAAACTTAAGCTAGCTACAATATAATTGTTAACTATTTACTAACTACTAACATTACAATAAAATAAATTAAATTAAAAAAATACAATTTTCTATATTACAAAAAAAAATAAACACTAGCCCACACTAAACTGCCAATGGGACTTAAAAGGGCCTTTTGTGGGGCATTGCCCCAAAGAAATCAGCTCTTTTACCTGTAAAAAAAAATAAAAATACAAACAACCCCCAACAGTAAAACCACCACCCAACCAACCAACCCTCCCAAATAAAAAGCTATCTAAATAAACCTAAGCTAACCATTGCCCTGAAAATGGCATTTGGATGGGCATTGCCCTTAAAAGGGCATTTAGCTCTTTTACATTGCCAAAACCCTAAGCTAAAAAAAACACCACCCAAAAAACCCTTAAAAAAAACTAACACTAACCCTGACGATCCACTTACAGTTATCGAAGTCCGGACATCTATCCTCATCCAGCCGGCGAAGTCATCATCCAGGTGGCAAGAAGTCTTCATCCAGACGGCCTCTTCCATCTTCATCCAGCCGGCGCAGTCCTTGTCCAGACGGCATCTTCTATCTTCATCCATCCGGGGCGGAGCGGGTCCATCTTTAAGACATCCGATGCAGAGCATCCTCTTCTTACGATCGTCGCTGGAAAATTAAGTTTCACTTTAAGTGACGTCATCCAAGATGGCGCCCCTTATATTCCTATTGGCTGAAAGATTTCTATCAGCCAATAGGAATTAAAGGGGAAAAAATCCTATGGGCTGTTGCAATCAGCCAATAGGATTGAGCTTTCATCCTATTGGCTGATTGGAACAGCCAAAAGAATGAGAGCTCAATCCTATTGGCTGATTGGATAGTCTACCTAGTTAAAATAAATATAAACTTACCTGTGAAATAAAAATAAAACTATTAGTTTTATTGTAGCTAGCTTAGGTTTTATTTTGCAAGTAAGTTTGTATTTAGTTTTAAATAGGAATTATTTAGTTAATAATTGTAAGGTTTATTTAGATTTATTTGAATTATATTTAAGTTAGGGGGTGTTAGGCTTAGGGTTACGTTAGGGTTAGACTTCGGTTTAGGGTTACGTTAGGGTTAGGGGTCAATATATTTATGTAGAGTTAGTGATGTGGGAGGTCAGAGGGGAGGTCAGAGGTTTAGGGGTTAATAATTTATTTTAGTATATTTCGTTGTGGGGGGCTTGCGGTTTAGTGGTTAATAGGTTTAGTGGTTAATTATTAATAGGTTAATAATCTTTAAATAGTGTTTGCGATGCGGGAGGACGGTGGTTTGGGGGTTAATAGGTTTATTAAAGTGGCGACGATGTCGGGGAGAGGCGGAATAGGGGTTATTAATTTAATTTAGTGGCAGCGATGTCTGGAGCGGCAGATTAGGGGTTAATAATTTTATTTTAGTGTTTGCAATGCGGGAGGGCCTTGGTTTAGGGGTTAATAAGTAGTTTATGGGTGTTAGTGTACTTTTCAACACTTTAGTTATGAGTTTTATGCTACAGCTTTGTAACTTAAAACTCATAACTACTGACTTTAGATGGCAGTACGGATCTTGTCGGTTATAGGGTGTACCATTAACTTTTTGGCCTTCCAGGCAAACTCGTAATACCGGCGCTATGGGAGTCCCATTGAAAAATTACTTTTTTAAAAGTGTGGTACTGACGTTGCGTGACGGCCAAAAAGGTGTCCGGTAGACCTATACCTACAAGACTTATAATAGCGGCATTAGGGAAAAAGCAGCGTTATGAAGCATACTGATGCTTTTTCCCTCATAACGCAAAACTCGTAATCTAGCTGATAGTTTATGCTTCTCTAATTATAATATTCTAATATTTGGCAATAAATATATAAGCTTACTTTGTCTATGTATATTCTAATCTAATCCGATCCGATGTATTTACTAGTTCCGATCGCTTTGTGCAGATGCTGGTACGTCAATCACAAAGTTTCCCTATTGAGGACAATGCACATGCTTGTCTCATGAACACGCTTCTATACAGGGAAGAAAATCCAATGAGATACACATGCGTATAGTTGAAGTGGGAGGGGTATAGTCATGATTTTCAGATGCCACTGGGGGACCAATACAAATCTTTAAGACGATATTCATCATATAAAAATAATGATTTTTTTTTTTATCCAGGCGGAGGAACGGTGATATACATAAGCGGATTGAAAGGTACAATTATGACCTTATTAGATTATATATTAAAAAAATCATGAATTTAACTCAACATAATTTTATGTCTTTTACGTTCCAGCATAGAGGTGATTGATAGTTTACTTTCACTTTAATATTTACAGAAAACTGATTATTTAAAGGACCACTCAACGCAGTCGAATTACATAATTAAAAAGTGCATAATAAAAAGACAATGCAATAACACCTACTCGGAATTTAAAATAAACAGTAGATTTTTTTCTGACAAATTAATTTTTTCTCCCATTTTGCCGGCCCCCTGTACCATGTAACAGACATCAGCCAATCACAGACTAGTATACGTATAACCTGTGACCTTGTTCCCCAGAAAATGTTCCTAAAAAAAGACTGTGCAAAATTTGATAATGGAATTAATTTGGAAAGTGTCTTAAAACTGCTTCTCTATCTGAATCATAAAACTATATTTTGACTTGAGTGTCCCTTTAACCAGAAGCAAGCCATGGCTCAATAACTTATTCTATAGCAAGTCACCACCTGGGAGCCCAATTGCCACTGCTTTCCTAAAAAAGGAGGGTCCAGTCCCAAATTACAAGGCAATCCTCCTCTGAACAAGAGCGCAATGCCCCCATGAGGTCTGGATCTCTGGTCTGTCATGCTGTATCCCAGGGACTTTCCCCTGAGCTGCCAGAGGGCTTTAGTAGTGGATGCTTTCCTGTTGGCTCTCTGGCTCCACCTACTGCCAGCTGCTGGTAATGTGTAATTACAAACAGACTATTTAAAACCTGCATGGCTAATCAGTCTTGGACCTGACATTAAGGGCTAGATTTATTAACGCCCTACGGCTGCAAGTTCTCACAAGAACTTGCTCGCCGTCATTTATCAAGCAGCGGTCACCAGACCGCTGCTTCCCTAGCCTCTTCGCCACCTCTAATGTGGCGAGATTCAATCTCCTCTGTCTAGTCAGACCGAGGAGATTGACAGCTCCTGCCCGTGCGTGATTGGCTGTGCGCTGGCAGGGGGCGGGATTGCAAAATTGCGCTCGTGTGCAATGCCGAATACCTGCGGGTATTTTCACTCCGCCACAGGCTAGCTGAGGCGTACAGGGGCGCCTATACATGCCCCTGTACGCCTCAGCTTTAATAAATCTAGCCCTAAGTCTACTCAGTTTGTGCCTCTGTTTGCTATAGGGTTGACACCCAGCCAGTATTTTACCAACATGGCCGGTATTTGTAAGGTTCAGGTCAAAGTTGAAAATAATGATTAAATATAGAAATAAAGATACTATCATGGTGAAACATCTTCTAGGTGTATTATATATGTATTATTAACAAATGATCATCTAAAATCAGTCATAGCAGCGTTATTTCTGGATTTATGCTAAATAATTATTTATGCAAATTTATACTTATGAGCAAGGCAGTTATTTGTTTCAAGAAGTCGTAGCAACCCCAGTTTGCTAAAGAATAATCCTTGTTGCTGATTTTTGGCCTGTCTATGATTGTGATTTTATGCTTGTGCTACCAAGCTATTACTGACCTTCTGCTTGAATTCTAACTACACATTGTGGATACTGTTTTGGAATTTGCTTTTTTTTCACTGGATACTGACCTTATTGTGTCTGATTACTCTACCTGCTGGTAAGCTTCAAAAGTACATACTTCCTGCCTGCCAGCTACAGAGGTACCTACTTCCTGTCTGCCAGCTACAAAGGTGCCTACCACTGCATTCAAGCTACAGAGGTGCCTGCCTCCTGCCTGCCAGCTACAGAGGTGCCTGCCTCCTGCCTGCCAGCTACAGATGTGCCTGCTTCCTGCCTGCCAGCTACAGAGGTACCTGCTTCCTGCCTGCCAGCTACAGAGGTACCTGCTTTCTGCCTGCCAGCTACAGAGATGCCTACCACTGCCTTTAAGCTACAGTGGTACCTGCTTCCTGCCGGCCAGCTACAGAGGTGCCTACCACTGCGTTTAAGATACAGAGACACCTGCTTCCTTAGCATGACTAAGGGTTGAGATCCGGAAACGTTGCTGGATTCCTGTTGGATCTGTATTCTGCCAATAAATATTATTGTTTGTTTTGCAACAGTGTTGCTGTTTTTGTGCTGTGAAGCTACTCTGCATATTCAGCTACAGAGGTGCCTGCCTCCTGCCTGCCAGCTACAGAGGTGCCTGCCTTCTGCCTGCCACCTACAGAGGTGCCTGCTTTCTGCTTGCCAGCTACAAAGGTGCCTGTCTCCTAGCTACAGAGGTGCCTGCCTCCTGTCTTCCAGCTACAGAAGTGTCTGCCTCCCTCCTGCCTGTCAGCTACAGAGGTGCCTGCCTCCTCCTTGCCAACTACAGAGGTGCCTGCCTTCTGCCTGCCAGCTACAGAGGTGCCTATCTCCTGCATGCCAGCTACAGATGTGTCTACCTTCTGCCTCCTAGCTACAGTGGTGCCTGACTGCTCCTTGCCAGCATCAGAGGTGACTGTCTCCTGCTTGCCAGCTACAGAGGTGACTGCCTCCTGTCTGCCAGCTACAGATGTGCCTACCTTCTGCCTCCTAGCTACAGTGGTGCCTGCCTTCTGGCTGTGACCTACAGAGGTGCCTGCCTCCTGCCTGCCAGCTACAGAGGTGCCTGCTTCCTGCCTGCCAGGTACAGAGACACCTGCTTCCTGCCTGCCAGCTACAGAGGTACCTGCTTCCTGCCGGACAGCTACAGAGGTACCTGCTTCCTGCCGGCCAGCTACAGAGGTGCCTACCACTGCCTTTAAGATACAGAGATACCTGCTTCCTTAGCATGACTGAAACATTCCTGGATTCCTGTTGGATCTGTATTCTGCCAATAAATATTACTGTTTGTTTTGCAACAGTATTGCTGTTTTTGTGCTGTGAAGCTACTCTGCATATTCAGCTACAGAGGTGCCTGCCTCCTGCCTGCCAGCTACAGAGATACCTGCCTCCTGCCTGCCAGCTACAGAGATGCCTGCCTTCTGCTTGCCAGCTACAGAGGTGCCTGCCTTCTGCCTGCCAGCTACAGAGGTGTCTGCCTTCTGCCTGCCAGCTACAGAGGTGCCTGCCTTCTGCTTGCCAGCTACAGAGGTGCATATTCAGCTACAGAGGTGCCTGCCTACTGCCTGCCAGCTACAGAGGTGCTTGAGTCCTGCCTGCCAGCTACAGAGGTGCCTGCTTCCTGCCTGCCAGTTACAGAGGTACCTGCTTCCTGCCTGCAAGCTACAGAGGTACCTGCCTCCTGCCTGTCAGCTACAGAGGTGCCTGCCTCCTGCCTGCCAGCTACAGAGGTGCCTATCTCCTGCATGCCAGCTACAAATGTGTCTACCTTCGGCCTCCTAGCTACAGTGGTGCCTGTCTGCTCCTTGCCAGCATCAGAGGTGACTGTCTCCTGCTTGCCAGCTACAGAGGTGACTGCCTCCTGTCTGCCAGCTACAGATGTGCCTACCTTCTGCCTCCTAGCTACAGTGGTGCCTGCCTTCTGGCTGTGAGCTACAGAGGTGCCTGCCTCCTGCCTGCCAGCTACAGAGGAGCCTGCTTCCTGCCTGTCAGGTACAGAGGCACCTGCTTCCTGCCTGCCAGCTACAGAGGTACCTGCTTCCTGCCGGCCAGCTACAGAGGTGCCTACCACTGCCTTTAAGATACAGAGATACCTGCTTCCTTAGCATGACTAAGGGTTAAGAGCCTGAAACATTGCTGGATTCCTGTTGTATCTGTATTCTGCCAATAAATATTACTGTTTGTTTTGCAACAGTATTGCTGTTTTTGTGTTGTGAAGCTACTCTGCATATTCAGCTACAGAGATACCTGCCTCCTGCCTGCCAGCTACAGAGGTGCCTGACTTCTGCTTGCCAGCTACAGAGGTGCCTGCCTTCTGCTTGCCAGCTACAGAGGTGCCTGCCTTCTGCCTGCCAACTACAGAGGTGCCTGCCTTCTGCCTGCCAGCTACAGAGGTGCCTGCCTTCTGCTTGCCAGCTACAGAGGTGCATATTCAGATACAGAGGTGCCTGCCTACTGCCTGCCAGCTACAAAGGTGCCTGCCTCCTGTCTGCCAGCTACAGAGGTGCCTGCTTCCTGCCTGCCAGTTACAGAGGTACCTGCTTCCTGCCTGCAAGCTACGGAGGTGCCTGCCTCCTCCTTGCCAGCTACAGAGGTGCCTGTTTCCTGCCTGTCAGCTACAGAGGTGCCTGTCTTCTGCCTGCCAGCTACAGAGGTGCCTGCCTCCTGTCTGCCAGCTACAGAGGTACCTGTTTCCTGCCTGCTAGCTACAGAGGTGCCTGCTTCCTTCCTGCCAGCTACAGAGGTGCCTACCACTATCTTTAAGCTACAGTGGTACCTGCTTCCTGCCTGTCAGCTACAGAGGTGCCTGCCTTCTGCCTGCCAGCTACAGAGGTGCCTGCCTCCTGTCTGCCAGCTACAGAGGTACCTGCTACCTGCCTGCTAGCTACAGAGGTGCCTGCTTCCTGCCTGCCAGCTACAGAGGTGCCTACCACTGCCTTTAAGATACAGAGATACCTGCTTCCTTAGCATGACTAAGGGTTGAGAGCCTAAAACGTTGCTGGATTCCTGTTGGATCTGTATTCTGCCAATAAATATTACTGTTTGTTTTGCAACAGTGTTGCTGTTTTTGTGCTGTAAAGCTACTCTGCATATTCAGCTACAGAGGTGCCTGCCTCCTGCCTGCCAGCTACAGAGGTGCCTGCCTTCTGCCTGCCACCTACAGAGGTGCCTGCTTTCTGCTTGCCAGCTACAAAGGTGCCTGTCTCCTAGCTACAGAGGTGCCTGCCTCCTGTCTTCCAGCTACAGAAGTGTCTGCCTCCCTCCTGCCTGTCAGCTACAGAGGTGCCTGCCTCCTCCTTGCCAACTACAGAGGTGCCTGCCTGCCTGCCAGATACAGAGGTGCCTGCCTCCTGCCTGTCAGCTACAGAGGTGCCTGCTTTCTGCCTGCCAGCTACAGAGGTGCCTGCCCTCTACCTGCCAGCTACAGAGGTGCCTATCTCTTACCTGCCAGCTACAGATGTGTCTACCTTCTGCCTCCTAGCTACAGTGGTGCCTGCCTCCTCCTTGCCAGCATCAGAGGTGACTGCTTCCTGCTTGCCAGCTACAGAGGTGACTGCCTCCTGCCAGTTACAGATGTGCCTACCTTCTGCCTCCTAGCTACAGTGGTGCCTGCCTCCTGCCTGCCAGCTAAAGAGGTACCTGCTTCCTGTCTGCCAGGTACAGAGGTACCTGCTTCCTGCATGCCAGCTACAGAGGTACCTGCTTCCTGCCTGCCAGCTACAGATGTGCCTACCACTGCCTTTAAGCTACAGTGGTACCTGCTTCCTGCCAGCCAGCTACAGTGGTGCCTACCACTGCCTTTAAGATACAGAGATACCTGCTTCCTTAGCATGACTAAGGGTTGAGAGCCTGAAACGTTGCTGGATTCCTGTTGGATCCGTATTCTGCCAATAAATATTACTGTTTGTTTTGCAACAGTGTTGCTGTTTTTGTGCTGTGAAGCTACTCTGCATATTCAGCTACAGAGGTGCCTGCCTCCTGCCTGCCAGCTACGTAGGTGCCTGCCTCCTGCCTGCCAGCTACAGAGGTGCCTATCTCCTGCCTGCCCACCACAGATGTGTCTAACTTCTGCCTCCTAGCTACAGTGGTGCCTGCCTCCTCCTTGCCAGCATCAGAGGTGACTGCCTCCTGTTTTCCAGCTACAGAGGTGACTGCCTCTTGCCTGCCAGCTACAGAGGTGCCTATCTCCTGCCTGCCCGCCACAGATGTATCTACCTTCTGCCTCCTAGCTACAGTGGTGCCTGCATCCTCCTTGCCAGCATTAGAGGTGACTGCCTCCTGCTTGCCAGCTACAGAGGTGCCTGCCTCCTCCTTGCCAGCTACAGAGGTGCCTGCCTTCTGGCTGCCAGCTACAGAGGTGACTGCCTCCTGCCTGCTAGCTACAGAGTTTCCTGCCAGCTACAGAGGAGCCTGCCTCCTGTGTGCCAGCTACAGAGGTGCCTACCTCCTGCCTGCCAGCTACAGAAGTGTCTGCCAGCTACAGAGGTACCTGCCTTCTGCCTGCCAGCTACAGATGTACCTGCGTGCCAGCTAGATAGGTGCTACGGAGTTACCTGCCTAGCTGTGGTTCTAGACACAGACCACCCTACTAGCGGTACCTGTCACAGACTCTGTGTCAAGTTCAGTATATCCTTAAAGATGTACCCATTCTCTTAATAAAGTATAGCCAGCACTCTGTTTCGTTATGCTTAAAAAGGGTAGCAGATCTGGAAAACATGTTTCACTGGCCTATTTTAACCCACAGGAATCATATAAGCCTGGAAACACCTCAGTATGAGAGATCCACATAACTAACACCACTAAGCCGAGCATGACAGTATGTCAGGGGCAACCTAGCAGCTTCCTGAGGTGGTGTGGCACCTGTCTGTATTGACTGACCAAGTGACAACAATGACTATGGTCATCTAAGAACTCTCTCAAGAATATTTGACATTTCCTGACCATATTTGTTTGTTTGTGGTCAAATTTATTTCAGGACCTTCATCACAGTAATCAAGACTTTTTGTTTCAAAAGTTACTAAAATGTATTCTCTCTGAGTCTAACACCCTATCAGGACAATATACATCTGTTAAGACTGCCTTAAACAGCAGCAATGTTTTCTGTTAGTGAAAAGATTAGAAGGAGGACCCAAGGACTTTTTATTGTGGGTCTGCTACTCATGTCATTTCTTTTTGTCCAGTTAGAACCCCAAAAACAACCAGCTCTGAGAAACAATCCTCTTATGCTGCATTATCACCTCCATCTGTGAGACATTCTAAGACTGAACTGTCCCAACTGAAGTCTATGAGGACTACTCAGGGTACTAAGGTAAGTACTGCCAGAGTCACTGTCCAGAAAACTACTGTACCTAAGGTCAGTTTGGGTAGTGTGCTTCTGCTCCCTCTTCAGGATGGAATATAATTTATACCATCTGATTGTCCAGCAACCAGTGGTCAGACAGTGAATTTTGTATCTATTCTACATCAGAGTTTTTCAGCATCAAGGTCCAAGACTGATTTTTTTACTGAACCCAGTAAAAAGAGATCTCAGTGGAATCAGTATACATTACACCATATTCTTCAGCCTCTTGTCCTTCTGATGCTAACTCTGATCTGGAGGTACAAAATTAAGATATGCCTCAAACTATGCCTGACAGCATGACACAAGTAGCATTGAAAGGGCTTTTCCCAAAACATCGACAACCTGTTCTCAAAATGATCTCCAGGCGTCTAGCAGTTTGTCACATTCTCCTTCCTCAGATTTGAAGACAAACTCTCCTGAATCCTGTTTGCAGACTTTAGCCAAATAATTTCTTGTTCTTGGTCTTCAGTCACTACAGAGTAATGCTGAGGCTGTCACATCTAATTCTGATGCCTACTCCCCCATTGAGGAGTTCTCTGAGCCAGAACAAGTAACTTCTCAAACTGCTGTATGGAAAAGGGGTCCATCTAAAGCTCATAATTTCCTTTTGTCAAAATCTTTTTCTGAAGTTGCAACTCATGTTAAGGTACAAATTATTGCTAAGAACACTAAAAATCTTGCCACACAAAGAGCTGTTAGGAATTCTCCCCCCTCAGAAACTCAGGATATTTGTATGTAGTATTAAAAAACAGAAAGAAAAAAAGATCAGAAAAAAACAGCTTCTATAGGCTAAAGTGGCAAGTATTTAGTGTGACCTCCCTGTACACTTGAGCAATAGCAGGAACCTGGCTCTCGTAAACCTAAATAGAATGGAACACTAATTAATGTAATCGTTAACACCTGTATTTGTCCTACTATTTCATGTCAAAATGACTGCTTTTAAAAAAGTTCTATTACACTAGGTTTGTGCAAAACATTCTTGAGCATTACATACACATGTGGTATGAATTTAATTAATTGGAAGCTTGCCAATAAGACCAATTTACAATCACATCATTTCATTCAAAATGCCAAAGATCACAGCATCTGACAGACATAAAATCATACTTTTGCATCAGCAAGGCCACTCTCAAAGGGAAATCAGCAAACAAACTGGATACTCAAGTTTCTCAGAGTTTCTTGTTTGAGAGACCAGAAGAAGTCCAGCAAAGATCTGGCTCAGCATCTAACAGTTTCATCGGATGCCAAGTCGACCCTTCTACAGTCCGAAGAAGCTTGATCAAGAATGGTCTTTGTGGAAGGGTAGCAACCAAGAAATCACTTTTTCGGAAGGGGAACAGGGTGAAAAGGCTAAGATATGCTAAAGGTCACAAAGATTGGAATGAAGATCAGTGGAAAAGAGTATTATGGAATGACGAATCCAAGTTTGACATTTTTGGGTCCAATCGTTGACAATATGTGAGAACAGTTGGAGAGAAATGGAAGAATAAGTGCTTGCGGCCATCAGTGAAACATGGTGCAGGTCTGTCCTGGTTTGGGGCTGTATTTTTGCCAGTGATGTTGGGGATATTGTCTGAATTTATAGGATCATGAATGCTGAAAAGTACAGACAGGTTTTAATTCATCATGCCATGCCTTCTGGATAGTGCCCGATTGGGAATGGTTTTATTTTTCAGCATGATAAAGATCCCTAGCACACTGCTAATTTGGAGTAAAAAACAGCTGATAAAACACTGACAGTCATTGACTGGCCTCCACAGACCTGAGTCCAGACCTGAATATTATAGAGGCAGTATGGGATCACCTGGACAGAGAAATAAATAAAAGACAACCTAAATCTAAAGAAATCTAAATAAGAACTATATAATATACCAGATTACTTCAGAAAACATCAGGTCAGTTTCCCTAAAAGAGTTCAAGATGTGCTTAGTGCCAAGGGAGGTCCCACTAAAAACTGACTTTTGCCTGAAGCTATTTTGTTCTAAAAATTGTGTGTGTGTGTGTGTTTTCTGTTTGTATCTTAATAAAGAGGCCGAAAAATAAATATGGATGGTCATTAAAACTTTGCTAAAACAACAACTCTAATGGTGGCCTATGACTTTTGCACAGTACTATATATACTGTATATATATATATATATATATATATATATATATATATATATATATATATATATATATATATAATGAATGAAAGGCCGCACTCTCTGGTCCTTTACATATACAGTTTTATTTGTGACGTTTCGGGGACCGAATCCCCTTCCTTCCTCGGTCTGAGGAAGGGGATTCAGTCCCCGAAACGTCACAAATAAAACTGTATATGTAAAGGACCAGAGAGTGCGGCCTTTCATTCATTATAGTATTCAACCCCTGCATGCACCCTGGCGGATTGACTTTGGAAGTGAGAGTGCTCTCCAGTTGCTCATATATATATATATATATATATATATATATATCAGTCCAGAATGATCATCACTCACTATACAAAGTCAACACCTCAGTGCACTATTATCAAACAGCAATAAGTAGTATCTGAAAATCCGGACCCGGTAATATTCCAACACGATTTCCAAATAAAAGTAGGCACTCAGAGTAGTATAACAACACCTTTAATGCATATCCAAAGGCTCAATATCCATAACGTTTCGGCCCCAAATTGAAGCCTTGTTCACATGGAAGCAAAACAATGTCTATAAACTATCACCCATAGGACCCTCTAAATACTCCCCAAGTGTTACCTGATTTATTTCATGCAAAGTACCCGTGAAACAGATCCATAATCAATTGCACATGTGTAGCATTACATTGCATACACGTCATCATTGCGATACGGTTGTCATGGAAACTAAGGGCAACAGTCCAGTAAGTGGTATAACATCGCCGCCACTCATGTAAACAGGGCTCTTGTCTCACTTGGATGATATCATCAGCGCGTGCCGTAACCATGGTAACAGTATAAACAAAGCCAATGTCGGAAATAAGAGCTGCAGCTTATGTCTGTGATCTTGGTCATACATAACACAAATCGTAACCCCATAAGCCTAAATGTAAACTTAACATATACCAAGAAACTATGTTCAAAAATATATGTATGTAACCACTTATATAAATATCGGACTAAGCATAGAGACAGAGATTAATAAAAGTTAATAATAACCCTGTCGTACATTACAGCTATCTAACACACCGCTGTACAATTAAAGATAAGCTGCATGATCTATAAGTGGTAATCACATAAATGTAAAATTAAAAACAATGTGCATCAAGGATATGTAAGAAACCTAATTTGAAAAACAGAGGAGGCCCACAGTCTTATTTGTAGAAACAGCTATAATCCACCATTGTGTTCAGTCCCCTCGGGGTTAATGTGTCCAGCGTATGTATTCATCTTGACTCTAACTGTAGAAGAGCCTTAGATCCCTCGCCCCCACGTCTTGGTCTAGGTACATGATTAAGAACTATGGTCTTCATGGCAGAGATGGCATGTCCAGCCTGTTGGAAATTACGTTCCACAGATTGATCAGATCCTCCTTTATCAATTGCTTGCTGATAGCAGACTTATGGTTTGCTAGCCTTTCTCTAAACATGGTAATAGTTTTACCCACGTAATAGAGAGAGCATGGGCAGATGATGATATATATATTACGTGGTCAGTTGTACACGTCAGTCAATGGTGAATAGAAAATGTTCTGTTGGTATGTGGATGATGGAATCGATTGCCTGTAATCATGCCATTGCACGTAGTACAATTGCCACATCTGTAGCATCCCTTTTTATCTTGGGGGAGCCAGGTTTGTCTCTGGTAGCATTGTACCAGGTCAATTTTGACCAACAGGTCTCATACATTTCTCGATCTCTTATAGCCCATTCTTGGTGGTGGTATATCCACAAATGGTAGACTGGTGTCAGAAGCCACAATAGGCCAATTTTGTTTGATGATCTTCTGTAGTGCACCTGAGGCTGACGTATGTGTAGTGATAAAGTTGAGCCTGATATCAACGGGTTTCAGTTGTTTGCATACCAAGTTTTGCTGACTAAGTTCATGGGCTTTGGCACATTGTTGATTGATAAGGGTCTTTGGATAACCCCTCTCCATAAACCACTGAGACATCTCGACCAGTTGAGTCTTCTTGTGGGCCTCCTCAGTATTATTGCGAACTACATGCAGGAGCTGTGAGGAGCTGACCTCTGTCTTTTGGAATGTAGGATGAAAGCCAGAAAAGTGTAGCAAATAATTTTTGTCGGGGTGTTTTATTATATAATGTAGTGTGTAATTTTAAACCCATATTAATTGTGCTTTTGTAAAATTCGACATCAAGAAAATGTATTTTAACCAAATCACTTTCCAGCTTGAAGCTGACGGTGGAATCAACACCATTAAAATGGTTAAACCACTGCATTAGCGTGTCCATCCCGCCCCTCCAAATTAAAAAGATGTTGTCAATGTAGCGATGATAAAACCTGATGGAGTCCTAATCATGGAGAAGAACATTACCCAAAGATCCCCCTGTTCCACCACTTCTCGAAGGTCCACAAATCTTTGGACAACATCAAAGGACGTCCTATTGTGAGTGGAATAGATTCCCTCCTTGGCAATCTGTCAGAATGGGTGGATCATATTTTCCAGCCCCTGGTCACCACCCTTCCTTTACACCTCAGAGACACTAAGCATGTGCTCCAACTGATTAAGGATGTGAGGTGGACAGAAGGATCCAGATGGCTCACAGTAGATGTGGTTTCGCTTTATTCCAGTATTCCCCATGACAAGGGCCTGAAGGCCATCTGCTTCTTCCTGGACAATTTCACTGACTTGTCGGAAGATTTTAATATTTATATCATCAAGATAGTGGGGGTTTTGCTCACTCATAACTTTTTTCAATTTGAAGGGATGTACTACCTTCAAAGATGTGGAACAGCCATGGGAGCGAAATTTGCTCCCTCATATGCAAATCTTTTTTTAGGTTGCTGGGAGTTTTTCCACATCTTTGTAGATAGTAATCCCTACAGGCATCATATATCGCTATATAAGCGGTACATAGATTACCTGTTGTTCATCTAGACAGGTCCTGAGGAACATATTGATTCATTTCTGTATTATTTGAATAACAATAAAATCGGCCTTTACCTTCGAACATAACTCTAAGCAAATAAATTACCTGGATCAGACTTTGGTGTGATTAGAGAGTGGGTCCATTAAATCTTTAATGTACAGCAAGCCCATCTCATGTAAATCGGTCTTACACGGCACTAGTTGCCATCCGAAATACGTACCCTTGGCTATTGCCAAGGGTGAGTTTACCGGGCTCAAAAGGAATTGCTCAGGGATAGGAAATATTCCCGTAAAGCAATACAGAAAGCCAAATGGGCACTAACAACTAAATCTAGAGAAAGCCTATTAGAGCACACACATCATAATAAGAACCAAGTAAATGGTGTCACATTTGTTACAGGACATAGTGCCCAGTATTCTCATATCTGCAATATAGTATGAAAACATTTCTCAATACTAAAGGCAGATGACAAGCTAATTAACACTGTTAAAAATGCCTACGGTGCTCATATAAAAAGAGTCCAACATTGGGATCACTCCTATCACCAACCCTTCTTCCAAACATTCAAATAGTTCCTGGTTAAAACATACGGGTATGTTCAAATGCGGGCACCAAAAGTGCAAACCATGTGATTTTGTTAAGGTGACCAATACCTTCACAAGTAATGTTACTAATAAGGTCTACAACATTGGTGCCTGCATGAACTGCACAACAAAATATGTAGTGTATCTAATTGAATGTACCCACTGTAGAACCCAGCACGTAGGGCTCACCCCCAGAGACTTAAATACTAGGATCATGGAGCACTTTTCTTCCTTTAAAACCACCAGATTAAACACCCCAATAGTCCAACATTTTGGAATCTATCATAAAGGCAGTCTCAACACCTTTACATGGTGTGCTATAGAGAAAATACAAATACCTAAAAGAAGTGGGGATATGGATTGCCTTCTAGCAAAAATGGAGGTGTACTGGATTTCCACACTGGGAACTAGAATACACAGTGGTCTTAACTCAAGATATGATGTTATGAACCATTGGGAGTAACCTGGAGCACTATTGGCTTTAGCATTTAGGCTCCTGTATACATCCCCTATGTACACCTTATGTTAGATGCATATTTCACTACTATAACACTACTAGTGACGATTTATTCAGTAGATATTGTATTGACTGTATGCATCTTATTCTATTCTATTCGGTATGTATTATATAGTATGACAGAGTTCACAACCCAATCTTGGCACACATTAGATTAGGGACTTCTTTATATACAGACTAGAATGCTGTGATAACTAAGCTACTACTTTGTCTAGTTACCTTATTTGACAATTCTGTCAACAGGACAAAATGGGATTTAAGCATCTCATGATTAGAAAGGATGCATAATGGATTTTGCTATAGGTTTTGTTAGGAGGGAAGGGTTAATTTGTATTACAATACAGAGATTTATTATGTCTATGTTTCCCAAATGGCACTAGAACCATTATCCTATTACCCGCTAACAGTAGGAGTGAGAAGACTCCCTGTGGTCCCTAATAACCCACAGCCATTAGTACAATTTCCCGGTATCTTTATGTAGGGGTATTTCACGCTGTTTATTATTATTTGTCATCAGCTGGCTATTAGAACAGCCTCTGCAATAGGATTAAGCACTAATGGGTGTTTTTTTTTTATCCAATCAGCGACCGCCTAGGTCGTTTTAATCATGTGTGAATCTTGGCCCTATAGGCTATGACTACGGCTGTGTAAACAGAAACGCGTAAGCCGTTCAGTGCTACGCTACTCGAGTGCTTGAATGTTTCTTTTGCAGGTTGCAGTACCCTCCTTGACAATACCTTGGCAATACTTGTTTTAATTTTGTCTTAATAAAACATTTTTGGATTTTATCTTATTTGGTGAATCTTGTGTTTCTTTGCTCATTGGTTCTTTACACTACCATGTTCATACATTGACATGTAAATATTCACATATGATGGGGCCATATTAGACCCCATCGCAGTGTCCAAGGATTGCAGATAAAAGCAATTCTCAAAGCGAAAATTGTTCTTCTTCAGACAGAACTCCATCAGGTGTATCAGAAATTCAATAGGTGACCCAACATAATTCTGTGTCAGGATCCTTCTGACCATCTCCAGACCATGCTCATGGGGGATAATAGTGTAAAGATTAATGACATCCATGATCACCAATAGATCAGTCGTTTGTATATCACACTTATGTAAGCTGGGAGATAAAGTCAGAGGAATCTCTGAGATATGAGGCAGTGAGTTTAACCACGGGTTGCAAAAAGTAATCTATATACTCGGCCACTACCTCATATCTCAGGGATTCCTCCGACCTTATCTCCCAGCTTACATCAATTGGTGATTTAAGCTGACAAAAAGACAGGGGTCAGCTCCTCACAGCTCCTGCATGTAGTTTGCAATAATACTGAGGAGGCCCACAAGAAGACTCAACTTGTTGAGATGTCTCAGCGGTTCCTGGAGAGGGGTTATCCAAAGACTCTTATCACTCAACAATGTGCCAAAGCCCATGAACTTACTCAGCAAAACTTGGTATGCAAACAACTAAAACCCGTTGATACCAGGCTCAACTTTATCACTACACATACGCCAGCCTCAGGTGCACTACAGAAGATCATCAAACAACATTGGCCTATTGTGGCTTCTGACACCAGCCTACCATTTGTGGATACACCACCACCAAGAATGGTCCATAAGAGATTGAGAAATCTATATATCATCATCTGCACATTTTCACTCTATTATGTAGGTAAAACTATTACCACATTTAGAGAAAGGCTGGCAAACCATAAGTCTGCTATCAGACAAGCTATTGATAAAGGAGGATCTGATCAACCTGTGGCACATCATTTCCAACAGGCTGGACATGCCATCTCTGCCATGAGGACCATACTTATTGATCTCGTCCCTAGACCAAGACATGGTGGCGATAGATCTACGGCACTTCTACAGTTAGAGTCAAGATGGGTACATAAGCTGGACACATTAACCCCTGAAGGGACTGAACACCATGGTGGATTACAGCTATTTATACAAATAAGACTGTGGGCCTCCTCTGTTTTTCAAATTAGGTTTCTACCATATCCTTGATGCACGTTGTTTTTAATTTATGTGAAAGTGGTTACATACATATATTTTTGTACATAGTTTCTTTGTATATATTAAGTTTACATTTAGGCTTAGTGGGTTACAATTTGTGTTATGTATGACCGCGATCACAGACATAAGTTGCGGCTTTTATTTCCGACATTGGCTTTGTTTATACCGTTACCATGGTTACGAAGCGTGCTGAGGCTGTCATCCAAGTGAGACAAGAGCCCTGTTTACATGAGTGGTGGCTATGTTATACCGCTTATGGGCCTGTTGCCCTTAGTTTCCATGACAACCGTATCACAATGATGACGTGTATGCAATGTAATGCTACACATGTGCAATTGATTATGGATCTGTTTTGCGGGTACTTTGCACGAATCAGGTAACTTAGGGGGGTATTTATAGGGTTCTATGGGTGATAGTTTTTAGACATTGTTTGGCTTCCATGTGAACAAGGCCTCAATTTGGGGCCGAAAAGTTATGGATATTGAGCATTTGGATATGCATGAAAGGTGTTGTTATACTACTCTGAGTGCCTACTTTTATTTGGAAATCAAGTTGGATTATAACTGGGTCCGGATTTTCAGAAACTATATATATAGATAGATAGATAGATAGATAGATAGATAGATAGATAGATAGATAGATATAGATAGATAGATAGATTTTACACACAAAAAATATCAGATATGTATAGAAATATTTATTTGAGAATAAAAATAAAAATTCCACTATGTGAAGAACTTTAGAATGCGAAATATTCATATTTTATGCTGGGCTAGCACACTTGAGAAAACACAATCGGGTTTGTGCGACTTGTTTGATGTTATATTTTCTTCCTTTAAAACCACCAGATTAAACACCCCAATAGTCCAACATTTTGGAATCTATCATAAAGGCAGTCTCAACACCTTTACATGGTGTGCTATAGAGAAAATACAAATACCTAAAAGAAGTGGGGATATGGATTGCCTTCTAGCAAAAATGGAGGTGTACTGGATTTCCACACTGGGAACTAGAATACACAGTGGTCTTAACTCAAGATATGATGTTATGAACCATTGGGAGTAACCTGGAGCACTATTGGCTTTAGCATTTAGGCTCCTGTATACATCCCCTATGTACACCTTATGTTAGATGCATATTTCACTACTATAACACTACTAGTGACGATTTATTCAGTAGATATTGTATTGACTGTATGCATCTTATTCTATTCTATTCGGTATGTATTATATAGTATGACAGAGTTCACAACCCAATCTTGGCACACATTAGATTAGGGACTTCTTTATATACAGACTAGAATGCTGTGATAACTAAGCTACTACTTTGTCTAGTTACCTTATTTGACAATTCTGTCAACAGGACAAAATGGGATTTAAGCATCTCATGATTAGAAAGGATGCATAATGGATTTTGCTATAGGTTTTGTTAGGAGGGAAGGGTTAATTTGTATTACAATACAGAGATTTATTATGTCTATGTTTCCCAAATGGCACTAGAACCATTATCCTATTACCCGCTAACAGTAGGAGTGAGAAGACTCCCTGTGGTCCCTAATAACCCACAGCCATTAGTACAATTTCCCGGTATCTTTATGTAGGGGTATTTCACGCTGTTTATTATTATTTGTCATCAGCTGGCTATTAGAACAGCCTCTGCAATAGGATTAAGCACTAATGGGTGTTTTTTTTTTATCCAATCAGCGACCGCCTAGGTCGTTTTAATCATGTGTGAATCTTGGCCCTATAGGCTATGACTACGGCTGTGTAAACAGAAACGCGTAAGCCGTTCAGTGCTACGCTACTCGAGTGCTTGAATGTTTCTTTTGCAGGTTGCAGTACCCTCCTTGACAATACCTTGGCAATACTTGTTTTAATTTTGTCTTAATAAAACATTTTTGGATTTTATCTTATTTGGTGAATCTTGTGTTTCTTTGCTCATTGGTTCTTTACACTACCATGTTCATACATTGACATGTAAATATTCACATATGATGGGGCCATATTAGACCCCATCGCAGTGTCCAAGGATTGCAGATAAAAGCAATTCTCAAAGCGAAAATTGTTCTTCTTCAGACAGAACTCCATCAGGTGTATCAGAAATTCAATAGGTGACCCAACATAATTCTGTGTCAGGATCCTTCTGACCATCTCCAGACCATGCTCATGGGGGATAATAGTGTAAAGATTAATGACATCCATGATCACCAATAGATCAGTCGTTTGTATATCACACTTATGTAAGCTGGGAGATAAAGTCAGAGGAATCTCTGAGATATGAGGCAGTGAGTTTAACCACGGGTTGCAAAAAGTAATCTATATACTCGGCCACTACCTCATATCTCAGGGATTCCTCCGACCTTATCTCCCAGCTTACATCAATTGGTGATTTAAGCTGACAAAAAGACAGGGGTCAGCTCCTCACAGCTCCTGCATGTAGTTTGCAATAATACTGAGGAGGCCCACAAGAAGACTCAACTTGTTGAGATGTCTCAGCGGTTCCTGGAGAGGGGTTATCCAAAGACTCTTATCACTCAACAATGTGCCAAAGCCCATGAACTTACTCAGCAAAACTTGGTATGCAAACAACTAAAACCCGTTGATACCAGGCTCAACTTTATCACTACACATACGCCAGCCTCAGGTGCACTACAGAAGATCATCAAACAACATTGGCCTATTGTGGCTTCTGACACCAGCCTACCATTTGTGGATACACCACCACCAAGAATGGTCCATAAGAGATTGAGAAACCTATATATCATCATCTGCACATTTTCACTCTATTATGTAGGTAAAACTATTACCACATTTAGAGAAAGGCTGGCAAACCATAAGTCTGCTATCAGACAAGCTATTGATAAAGGAGGATCTGATCAACCTGTGGCACATCATTTCCAACAGGCTGGACATGCCATCTCTGCCATGAGGACCATACTTATTGATCTCGTCCCTAGACCAAGACATGGTGGCGATAGATCTACGGCACTTCTACAGTTAGAGTCAAGATGGGTACATAAGCTGGACACATTAACCCCTGAAGGGACTGAACACCATGGTGGATTACAGCTATTTATACAAATAAGACTGTGGGCCTCCTCTGTTTTTCAAATTAGGTTTCTACCATATCCTTGATGCACGTTGTTTTTAATTTATGTGAAAGTGGTTACATACATATATTTTTGTACATAGTTTCTTTGTATATATTAAGTTTACATTTAGGCTTAGTGGGTTACAATTTGTGTTATGTATGACCGCGATCACAGACATAAGTTGCGGCTTTTATTTCCGACATTGGCTTTGTTTATACCGTTACCATGGTTACGAAGCGTGCTGAGGCTGTCATCCAAGTGAGACAAGAGCCCTGTTTACATGAGTGGTGGCTATGTTATACCGCTTATGGGCCTGTTGCCCTTAGTTTCCATGACAACCGTATCACAATGATGACGTGTATGCAATGTAATGCTACACATGTGCAATTGATTATGGATCTGTTTTGCGGGTACTTTGCACGAATCAGGTAACGTAGGGGGGTATTTATAGGGTTCTATGGGTGATAGTTTTTAGACATTGTTTGGCTTCCATGTGAACAAGGCCTCAATTTGGGGCCGAAAAGTTATGGATATTGAGCATTTGGATATGCATGAAAGGTGTTGTTATACTACTCTGAGTGCCTACTTTATTTGGAAATCAAGTTGGATTATAACTGGGTCCGGATTTTCAGAAACTATATATATAGATAGATAGATAGATAGATAGATAGATAGATAGATATAGATAGATAGATAGATTTTACACACAAAAAATATCAGATATGTATAGAAATATTTATTTGAGAATAAAAATAAAAATTCCACTATGTGAAGAACTTTAGAATGCGAAATATTCATATTTTATGCTGGGCTAGCACACTTGAGAAAACACAATCGGGTTTGTGCGACTTGTTTGATGTTATATTTTCTTCCCACTTTCCCGCTCTATTGAAGTCAATGGGGGAAAACGTTAACACGGTTACGATATTCTAACTTCACTTTTTTTGCACACCAGGTTAGTGTTTGTGCGAAAACTTTTTACTTTCAACTTGTAATATGTGTGCGCAACAAGCTTACTTCTAGCAAAGTTAACGCAAGAGCTGGAGCAATCAATAGCGCTCCACTCATAATCTAGCCCTTAAATTGCATATATTAAAGGGATTCAGATAGAGAATACAATTGTCAACAACCCTCCGATTTACAATTTTTAAAAAGTTTACATCATACTTCTGTTATAAAATTTGCTTCATTTCCATTGCAATCTTTGTTGAAGAGATACCTAGGTAGGTGTTTAGAGCACTACATGACAGGAACTAGTGCTGCCATCTAGTGCTCTTGCAAATGGATAACATTCTTGCAAACCTGCTGCCATATAGTGCTCCAGGCACCTGCACTTTCCTGAGCTTATGTCCCTGATTTTTAACAAAAGATACAAATAGATTGAAGAACATTTGAAATAATAATAGTAAATTAGAAAGTTGTTTAAAATAAATAGCATGTTCTAACTGAATCATGAAAGTAAAAAATCGGGTACTGGGTATTCATATAGCTGTGTATGTGTGTGTGTAGGTATGTGTGTGTGTGTGTGTGTGTCAGTGTGTGTGCTTTCCTCTGCATTTAGCATGTGTGTCACGGTGTACTCATACAGTTGTGTGTGTGTGTAGGTATGTGTGTGTGTGTGTCAGTGTGTGTGCTTTCCTCTGCATTTAGCATGTGTGTCACGGTGTACTCATACAGTTGTGTGTGTGTGTAGGTATGTGTGTGTGTGTCAGTGTGTGTGCTTTCCTCTGCATTTAGCATGTGTGTCACGGTGTACTCATACAGTTGTGTGTGTGTGTAGGTATGTGTGTGTGTGTCAGTGTGTGTGCTTTCCTCTGCATTTAGCATGTGTGTCACGGTGTACTCATACAGTTGTGTGTGTGTATAGGTATGTGTGTGTGTGTCAGTGTGTGTGCTTTCCTCTGCATTTAGCATGTGTGTCACTGTGTACTCATACAGTTGTGTGTGTAGGTATGTGTGTAGGTATGTGTGTGTGCTTTCCTCTGCATGCAGCATGTATGTCACTGTGTACTCATACAGTTGTGTGTGTGTGTAGGTATGTGTGTGTGTGTGTAGGTATGTGGTATGTGTATGTGCTTTCCTCTGCATTTAGCATGTGTGTCACTGTGTACTCATACAGTTGTGTGTCAGTGTGTGTGTGTGTGTGTGTGTGTGCGTGTAGGTGTGTGTGTGTGTGTGTGTGTGTGTGGGTATGTGTGTGTGCTTTCCTCTGCATTTAGCATGTGTGTCAGTGTACTCATACAGTTGTGTGTGTGTGTAGGTGTGTGTGTGTGTGTGTGTGTAGGTATGTGTGTGTGCTTTCCTATGCATTTAGCATGTGTGTCATTGTGTACTCATACAGTTGTGTGTGTGTGTAGGTATGTGTGTGTGCTTTCCTCTGCATTCAGCATGTGTGTCACTGTGCACTCATACAGTTGTGTGTGTGTGTGTAGGTATGTGTGTGTGCTTTCCTCTGCATTCAGCATGTGTGTTACTGTGCACTCATACAGTTGTGTGTGTGTGTGTGTAGGTATGTGTGTGTGCTTTCCTCTGCATGCAGCATGTGTCACTGTGCCCTCATACAGATGTGTGTGTGTGTGTGTGTGTGTGTAGGTATGTGTGTGTGTGTCAGTGTGTGTGCTTTCCTCTGCATGCAGCATGTGTGTCACTGTGCATTCATACAGTTGTGTGTGTGTCAGTGTGTGTGCTTTCCTCTGCATGCAGCATGTGTGTCACTGTGCATTCATACAGTTGTGTGTGTGTGTAGGTATGTGTGTGTGTGTCAGTGTGTGTGCTTTCCTCTGCATGCAGCATGTGTGTCACTGTGAATTCATACAGTTGTGTGTGTGTGTGTGTGTAGGTATGTGTGTGTGCTTTCCTCTGCATGCAGCATGTGTGTCACTGTGCACTCATACAGTTGTGTGTGTGTGTGTGTGTGTGTGTAGGTGTAGGTATGTGTGTGTGCTTTCCTCTGCATGCAGCATGTGTGTCACTGTGCACTCATACAGTTGTGTGTGTGTGTGTGTAGGTATGTGTGTAGGTATGTGTGTGTGCTTTCCTCTTCATGCTGCATGTGTGTCACTGTGCACTCATACAGTTGTGTATGTGTGTGTGTAGGTAAGTGTGTGTGTGTAGGTATGTGTGTGTGTGTGTGTTTTCCTTTGCATTCAGCATGTGTGTCACTATGTATTCATACAGTTGTGTGTGTGTGTCAGTGTGTGTGCTTTGCTCTGCATGCAGCATGTGTGTCACTGTGCACTCATACAGTTGTGTGTGTGTGTGTAGGTATGAGTGTAGGTATGTGCGTGTGCTTTCCTCTGCATTCAGCATGTGTCACTGTGCATTCATACAGTTGTGTGTGTGTGTGTAGGTATGTGTGTGTGCTTTCCTCTGCATTCAGCATGTGTGTCACTTTGCACTCATACAGTTGTGTATGTGTGTAGGTATATGTGTGTGTGTCAGTGTGTGTGTGTGTGTCAGTATGTGTGCTTTCCTCTGCATGCAGCATGTGCGTCACTATGTATTCATACAGTTGTGTGTGTCAGTGTGTGTGCTTTCCTCTGCATGCAGCATGTATGTCACTTTGCACTCATACAGTTGTGTATGTGTGTAGGTATTCATACAGTCGTGTGTGTGTGTCAGTGTGTGTGTGTGTGTCAGTGTGTGTGCTTTCCTCTGCATGCAGCATGTGTGTCACTTTGCACTCATACAGTTGTGTATGTGTGTAGGTATATGTGTGTGTGTCAGTGTGTGTGTGTGTCAGTATGTGTGCTTTCCTCTGCATGCAGCATGTGCGTCACTATGTATTCATACAGTTGTGTGTGTCAGTGTGTGTGTAGGTATGTGTGTGTGCTTTCCTCTGCATTCAGCATGTGTGTCACTTTGCACTCATACAGTTGTGTATGTGTGTAGGTATATGTGTGTGTGTCAGTGTGTGTGTGTGTCAGTATGTGTGCTTTCCTCTGCATGCAGCATGTGCGTCACTATGTATTCATACAGTTGTGTGTGTCAGTGTGTGTGTGTCAGTATGTGTGCTTTCCTCTGCATGCAGCATGTATGTCACTATGTATTCATACAGTCGTGTGTGTGTGTCAGTGTGTGTCAGTGTGTGTGTGTGTCAGTGTGTGTGCTTTCCTCTGCATGCAGCATGTGTGTCACTATGTATTCATACAGTTGTGTGTGTGTATGTAGGTGTGTGTGCTTTCCTCTGCATGCAGCATGTGTGTCACTATGTATTCATACAGTTGTGTGTGTGTCAGTGTGTGTGTGTGTCAGTGTGTTGTGCTTTCCCCTGCATGCAGCATGTGTGTCACTATGTATTCATACAGTTGTGTGTGTGTGTGTGTGTGTGTGTCAGTGTGTGTGTCAGTGTGTGTGCTTTCCTCTGCATGCAGCATGTGTGTCACTATGTATTCATACAGTTTTGTGTGTGTGTGTCAGTGTGTGTGTCAGTGTGTGTGCTTTCCTCTGCATGCAGCATGTGTGTCACTGTGCACTCATACAGTTGTGTGTGTGTGAGTAGGTATGTGTGTAGGTATGTGTGTGTGCTTTCCTCTGCATTCAGCATGTGTCACTGTGCATTCATACAGTTGTGTGTGTATAGGTATGTGTGTTTGTGTCAGTGTGTGTGCTTTCCTCTGCATTCAGCATGTGTGTCACTGTGCACTCATACAATTGTGTGTGTGTGTGTGTGCTTTCCTCTGCATGCAGCATGTGTGTCACTGTTCACTCATACAGTTGTGTGTGTGTGTAGGTATGTGTGTAGGTATGTGTGTGTGTTTTCCTCTGCATGCTGCATGTGTCACTGTGCATTCATACAGTTGTGTATGTGTGTAGGTAAGTGTGTGTGTGTAGGTATGTGTGTGTGTGTGTTTTCCTTTGCATTCAGCATGTGTGTCACTATGTATTCATACAGTTGTATGTGTGTGTGTGTCAGTGTGTGTGCTTTCCTCAGCATGTAGCATGTGTGTCACTGTGCACACATACAGTTGTGTGTGTGTGTAGGTATGTGTGTAGGTATGTGTGTGTGCTTTCCTCTGCATTCAGCATGTGTGTCACTTTGCACTCATACAGTTGTGTATGTGTGTAGGTATGTGTGTGTGTGTCAGTGTGTGTGTGTCAGTGTGTGCTTTCCTCTGCATGCAGCATGTGTGTCACTATGTATTCATACAGTTGTGTGTGTGTGTAGGTGTGTGTGCTTTCCTCTGCATGTGTGTCACTATGTATTCATACAGTTGTGTGTGTGTGTGTGTGTGTCAGTGTGTGTGCTTTCCCCTGCATGCAGCAGGTGTGTCACTATGTATTCATACAATTGTGTGTGTGTGTCAGTGTGTGTGCTTTCCTCTGCATGCAGCATGTGTGTCACTGTGCACTCATACAGTTGTGTGTGTGTGTGTGTAGATATGTGTGTAGGTATGTGCGTATGCTTACCTCTGCATTCAGCATGTGTCACTGTGAATTCATACAGTTGTGTGTGTGTGTAGGTATGTGTGTGTGTGTGTCAGTGTGTGTGCTTTCCTCTGCATTCAGCATGTGTGTCACTTTGCACTCATACAGTTGTGTATGTGTGTAGGTATATGTGTGTGTGTCAGTGTGTGTGTGTGTGTCAGTATGTGTGCTTTCCTCTGCATGCAGCATGTGCGTCACTATGTATTCATACAGTCGTGTGTGTGTGTGTCAGTGTGTGTCAGTGTGTGTGTGTGTCAGTGTGTGTGCTTTCCTCTGCATGCAGCATGTGTGTCACTATGTATTCATACAGTCGTGTGTGTGTATGTAGGTGTGTGTGCTTTCCTCTGCATGCAGCATGTGTGTCACTATGTATTCATACAGTTGTGTGTGTGTGTCAGTGTGTGTCAGTGTGTGTGCTTTCCTCTGCATGCAGCATGTGTGTCACTATGTATTCATATAGTCGTGTGTGTGTGTCAGTGTGTGTGTGTGTCAGTGTGTGTGCTTTCCTCTGCATGCAGCATGTGTGTCACTATGTATTCATACAGTCGTGTGTGTGTATGTAGGTGTGTGTGCTTTCCTCTGCATGCAGCATGTGTGTCACTATGTATTCATACAGTTGTGTGTGTGTGTGTGTCAGTGTGTGTGTGTGTCAGTGTGTGTGCTTTCCCCTGCATCCAGCATGTGTGTCACTATGTATTCATACAGTTGTGTGTGTGCGTGTCAGTGTGTGTGCTTTCCTCTGCATGCAGCATGTGTGTCACTATGTATTCATACAGTTGTGTGTGTGTGTCAGTGTGTGTGTCAGTGTGTGTGCTTTCCTCTGCATGCAGCATGTGTGTCACTGTGCACTCATACAGCTGTGTGTGTGTGAGTAGGTATGTGTGTAGGTATGTGTGTGTGCTTTCCTCTGCATGCTGCATGTGTCACTGTGCATTCATACAGTTGTGTATGTGTGTAGGTAAGTTTGTGTGTGTGTCAGTGTGTGTGCTTTCCTCTGCATTCAGCATGTGTGTCACTGTGCACTCATACAATTGTGTGTGTGTGTGTGTGCTTTCCTCTGCATGCAGCATGTGTGTCACTGTGCACTCATATAGTTGTGTGTGTGTGTAGGTATGTGTGTAGGTATGTGTGTGTGCTTTCCTCTGCATGCTGCATGTGTCACTGTGCATTCATACAGTTGTGTATGTGTGTAGGTAAGTTTGTGTGTGTGTAGGTATGTGTGTGTGTGTTTTCCTTTGCATTCAGC